>NW_007727924.1:307753-327747 GCF_000696425.1 Galeopterus variegatus | reverse complement strand
CGCGCGCGCGCGTCTTCAGCTGGGTGAAAGTCACCGCAGAGAAAGGACCGTCAGGTGTCGAGTGTTTATTCATCCCAAGCCTGCCCCCACCGATCCTCTGGGGTTAGGCGCGGATTCTGTGGGGAAGGTGCAGTTAATTGTTGGGTTTGGAGGTGTGGGGAGTGGGGCTGGAGGGAATAAATACTTTGCGCCCTTTTTCCTAAAGAAATTGAGATTTACCTGTGTTATTAGCAAAGAATGCGTTGTAGTTATTGTTAAGTCTTGAGAAGTCGATTCTCTCTAGGGTTTCTCTGCCTTCCTTTCTGCGTATGAGGCACTTGGTACCTACCAGTTGTCAAAGACTTTTCTTTTTGTAGGCTAGCCACCACCACACCCCACCCCAGTCTGGATTTGTTTAGTTGGGGGACTTACCCTGGCACTTGGCTGATCAGTTTTGAGCAATGTTCCAAAGTGTCTGCCGGATGTGATCTGCAGGGACAGAGTTCCTGCAAAGGTCGATGCTAAGTTTCAGAGGAACGGTGTTGTATTGCCTTTTGCTTCAACTCTTGACCACCTTGCTTCTTAGCCTTCGAGTCCAGTTTGCATAATCCTGCTGAGCCTCTGCGGTCCTAAGCATTTTCCATAAAGGGCACGTCAGTTTTGGAAAAAATAAATGGGGTGTCATTTTAAATGATTTAAAAGGGGTCTGAGAAATCCGGGTTTCTATTCCCTTCACCCTCTCTGGAAAGCTACTGTCTGGTTGTTTTAGTTGGATTACTGGAGGTAACAGTACAAATACAATAAGGTGCTTTGTTTGTGAGCAGGTTTATTTATCTAAGTCGACACAATGGTTAGTAGTTATCTTCCATTTGATCCATAATCTTTATTGGCATCTAGAACTCCTGCAGTTTCTTAGAGTAACATCATAATAAATCCATTCTGCTTAGAGCTGTGTGGAAATTATTGAACATTCAGGGGGCTGAATAAAGAAAGGAGAAATACTGTGTGCCTTAGAGGTGGCAGAGGTTTGTGTCAGTGCTTATTTTTTGCTTCCAGAACTCATTTAATGGGAAGTAGGATTGTACTTTTTGTCTAAGCATTTTGGTGTGTAGCTCCTCTTGAAAACTTGAACAGTTGAATTTGATGGGCTTTGTTGGATGGTTAATAAATGAAAACAGCTTCTAATAGAGGGCCAGGAATATGCATGGCCTATAGGAAATAACGTTTAGAATTTGTTAGTATTATATTAAGATATAGTCAGAGGTATTAAATTTCATATTTCTTCAAAACCGATAAGGATGAGCATTGTCAAGTTTTTGTCACTATATGAGGTTGGAGTGATGCTTCTTAGATTCTCTCTCTCCCTTCCCATGTGTCTGTACAGCTATTGCAGGGGAGTTTAAACAAAAGAAACCAGCTTCTCAGGTCTTTGGTACACACTATTACTATTACTTGGCTGCTATTCACTTCAAAGTGAAATACACTTAACCAAAAAAGCAATATTTATTGTGTTAGGAAAATTAACGCAGTTGACAGAAGATATCGTTCTTAAGTTAACTTTGTTTAGGCACCTTGACAATCAACAAATTGGCATTATGAAATTAAAGATAATCAACCTCTTCTGTATTTTACCACTGTTTTCTTTGCTTCAGTGGGTGGGTGTGGTGATGTTCTCCTTTATTTCCTCTACTTAATGATTTCTGTCCAGCCTGAGGGAACATGAGGGTGCTGCCTGCAGAGCCCACACCTGGGAGTTGTTGCTAGGCGTGGTAGGCTGCTTAATAACACTGATGTCTTCTCAGACCTTTCTGGTGAGAGATGCATGCTTATTGGTTGGACTGTTCAATTTTATACTCCATTGTGGAGTTTCTTTATGTAGTCTAGAAGCCATTGTTTTAAAATGTTTATTTTTGGATTTTTATTTGTATGTGTGCTTCCCATGATGTGACAAGTCCTGGGAAAAATGCCAGCTTACATAGCCCAGGAGAGACCTTGTCATATTGTAATTACACATGATTCAGATTGCAAGAGGTTTCTGTGTTCATTGGAAATAGTTAGTTGTAAGTTCAAGCGACACCAAACATGCCACTTAATCCTGGGACTCATTTTTTGGCTTATAAAGTCTTTCAAAATGATAAGAATAAATACAGAATAAGAATGCCAGGTATTTCTAAGTCTACTTCCAATACATTTTAAGGTGCTATATTTGCTGTATTGTAGATCTGTAAGCGATGGGGTAAAATCTTATCCTCCAGAAATAGGAGAAATTGCAAAAATGAATTTGTGAAAAATTTGACTTACAAGATTTTAAAAGAAATGCTCATACTCTAAGCTGTAAATGGCTATTAATAGTAACAAGTTAAATCACTTTCACTGTATACAGTAGATGATAAACAGAGATGAATCTTAGAACTGAGGACGTACTGCTCAGCCATGAAGATGGATGAGTCCTTAGTTTCATAAATCTTTCGTTTAGAAAAGCGAATCGATTTTCAGGTTGATTTCCTTTACTTCACAGTAATATTATGAGAACTTGTAGAGGAAGAAATTATAGTATTTTCAACTTGTTGCCTAATGAGAATTACATATACCATTTCAGAATTGAGCTAATTGGATTTGAATTAATGAGGTTTTACTCTGTCATAAAGATGTGTGGGAGATCTTCAATTTAAAACTACTGGTATAAAGTCCCAGAAAAGAGATTTTGATGAAATAGTGAAGCCTGGAATATCCATTTGCCATTAGAGAATAGGCGGATGAGAGTATGATGCATTTTTAAACTATCTGCTTTCAAGAAAAGACCATACCTTATTTATTAGTTCCAAAGATTTATACTAGTCTGATATGACTGAAATGAATAGTCACATTTAAAACATTTCATTTAAAATATTAATGTTCTCATTTTCAGTATAATGTGAATTTGAGTGAACTTTCTTTCCAATTACAGCCATCCTTACTATTGCAATCTGTTCCATTGACATTTATGATATGAAATCTGTTGCTTATTATTTTATGTAAGCTAATTTGTCTGTTGGTATGATTTGATAGTTTTTTATTTGTAGCCTTAGTCCTTCGAGTGAGCAGATAAAGCATAATAAATCTACCCTTACAACTTTCCTTTGATTTACGTGTTTGAGTTCTGCTTTACTGCATAGTTCTGATTTGTGTAAAATGGTTTTCTGAAATAATTTGGATAACTTTTTATCAAGGTATCTAATATTTGAGGATTTGCTAGTTGAAGATATTATGTATACCTGGTGTATTTTCTCTTCTGAGGCACTGAAAATGTGTAAGGAGAAAAATGAAGGTGGTTGACTGTCCTGACACATTCAGTGAATTTTATTTGTGTTGGGTTCTGTTTGGAATAAAGATGACCAGTGGGAAAGTTTTTACTACTTGGCATTTGAAGCAACATAAAGTATAGTTTTCCAAGGCACTTAAAAGCTGACTTTTTGGAGGAAATTTCATATGCTGTTGGTGAGAATGTAAATTGGGCTTGGAAATTTCAGAGAGTATTTGGCAAAACCTATTAAGATTTTTAATGTTTATACGCTTTAACCCAGCGAATTTACTTCTAGGACTTTTCTGACAGATATGGCTTGTAACTTTTTGTAATAGCAAAAATTTGGAAGCAAGCCATATAGGAGACTTCAACTGGCTACAGTTAAATGATGATAATCTATAAAAAGTGGTAAATCTATTTGTAGATATAGGGAGATCTTCAAGATGAATTAAGTGAAATAAGGCAAGTTGCTAAATCACCCATTTAAAATGTGCCAGGGCTGGCCAGTTAGCTCAGTTGGTTAGATTACAGTGTTATACCACCAAGGTGAAGGGTTCTGATCCCCATCCTGGCCAACCACACACACACAAAATGTGCTGCTTATGTAGGGCTGGCCAGTTAGCTCCGTTGGTTAGGGCATGGTGTTGATAAAACCAAGGTGAAGGGTTCAGATCCCTGTGCTGGCCAGCCACCAAATAAATAAATAAAAACATAAACAGAAAAAATGTGCTTACACAGATAAGTACATGTGTATATGCATATCTATATAAATAAATAAATTCTGGATTAGTGGTCACCACCCTTACCATAGTTTTCTTTAGTGCATGCTTGTGGTGTTGGTGGTGATGGGATGCTATTTTTGTAATGTTTGGTTTTAAGAAAAAGTTGATTGTATATATTTAAAACATTATAATGAGCACGCATTACTGTTTTAAGACTGAAAGAATAAAGAACCGAGATAGAATATTGCCTTTTTGGCAGGAATTAGTGTGTAGCTATCTAAAAGTGATCTTTATTTTGGATAGATGCTTAATGATGAAGAGAAGTTCGAGTCAGGAATTACAGACTTTTATTCAATTGCTGGTGTAAAAATTCCTTGCGATCTTGGGCAAGTTGAAGATAAAATATAAATCAGCTATTCTCAAAGTTATTGGGCTTAAGACCCCTTTACACTCTTACAAATTGAATACCCCAAAGAGCTTTTCTATGTAAGTTATACCTATTAATTTTACTGTATTAAAACTGAGACATTTTAATTTGTTTAAAGTTAATAATGAGCCCATTACATGTTAACATATAAATGCCATTTCAATGAAAAATGAATACTTTCTAAATAAAAAAAAAAATTAGTGAGAAAAGTGGCATTGTTTACTTTTTTTCTTTTCTTTTCTTTCTTTCTTTCTTTTTTTTTTTGCAAATCTCTTTAATGTCTGGTTTAATAGAAGACATCTGGGTCCTCTTATCTGCTTCTGTATTCAGTCTGTTGTGTTATAACACATCATGTAGTCTTTGGAAAACTCCACTGTATACTCATGAGAGAATGAGAAGGAAAAAGGCAAATAACATCATAGGTTTTTTTTTTTTGCAAATCTCTTTAATGTCTGGTTTAATAGAAGACATCTGGGTCCTCTTATCTGCTTCTGTATTCAGTCTGTTGTGTTATCACACATCATGTAGTCTCTGGAAAACTCCACTGTATACTCATGAGAGAATGAGAAGGAAAAAGGCAAATAACATCATAGGTATATTACGAAAATAGTTTTACCTTTGATGATCGCCTTTACACTCTGAGAACCCCCAGACTACAACCTGGGGACTGCTGATATAACATATTCAGCATATGATGTGGCATGAATAAATTGCCCAATACATGAAACTGACATTTTTTTTTTTAACCATTATTATTGGTGCTAATGAAAACATTCATTTAATGCAAAGAGAAAAGATAGGTCTTTCAAAGTATTTGCCTCGATAAATTCCTGTGTAACAATTTTTTTTTCCCCCCAGAAAAGGATAGTCTAAACTTGGGTTTTACTGGATATATTTTGTAGTTAATATCACTGTGCATTCTACTGGTGTATTATCTATATTATGCAGAGGTCTTTTGTATCTGTTATTTTAGGTGGCCTTCTGTAGAGCTAACTCTGAAGTAGGCAGGGCAGGGGTATCATTTGACTTGATAATTTTGCCTTAAAGATTTTTCTCTAGGTTCTTTGAAACTTCCTTCCAATGGGTCTTCCATGGACCAACCCTGGCTCCTTTTCTCTTTTTTTAGTCATTTATTACAGATGATCCTCTCTACTTAACATAGCTTTTGCTATACTAAGATGTAACTTTTCTTGTGTTTTATCTCTTAGTGGTTTGAATCTTCAAAAGAGATATCATAGAAATTGGGAAATTAGTGGCATAATTGCACAATGTATCCTTTATGAAGAACCCATATATTCATTTTTTTACATGTAGATGAAGTCATGTTTTTTCCTAATTTATAGATATGTGTACATAGTAGAAAAACCAAACCATAGAAATATAGAGAAAGCAGTTAGCTGAAAATTTCATAAATAACTAGTTAATATTTTGGTAGACATATTTGTGTGTTTTTATGTATATGCACACATACACATAAGTATTTATTATCATTCAAAAAGTGTTTTTTGAGCTCCTACTATATGCCTAGCACAGCTTCTTGGGGCTTGGGATTAAACATAGATGAACATTCCTATATTCATGGAATATCATGGATATCATTTTAAATTGCTGAATTTTATGGTATTTCATGAAATACAGATTCGTTATATTTCATTTGGACCTTTAGGATGTTATCAGTTTTAATTTGTTATAAATACTGCTGTGATGGATACCCTTGATATTCAGGTATACAGATTTTCAACTTTGATACCTATTACCAAACTTTTCTCTGAAAAGATTATAGCAGTTTATACTTCTCTGGGGGTTAGAAGACTGCCCATTTCCATACGTGGTTGCTGATACTGGAAATTAACAGGTTTTAAAAAATTGTTGCCAATCTGCTGCTTGAAAAACATACCTCATTTAATGTCTCATACTACATTTATTTGATTAGTAATGCCATATATCTTTTCTTACGTATGTATTTATTTACTGTCTTTTATGATATGCCGGTTTTGTGCCCTTTGTATTTCATGACTGCTTTTGTTATTTCTCAAAAAAAAAAAAAAAATGAAAACAAAACAAAAACCAGGAAAATACAAATAACAAACATTCAAGTCCCCACTACCAAGAATGAACAAATGTTTACATTTTGTCATCTTTGATTCCTGTGTTGATTTTAGGAAATTATTATAGATGCAGCTAAAGTTTTTAAATGCTTCCCAACCTTTTCTTATAACTCTTCAGCCTTTCTTCCCTTCTATTTTTCTACATTTGCACATTTGTATTGCTTTCAAATAATAGGACATTGTTTTTTAAAATCAATATGAAGGGTATCATACTGGGCAAATCATTTTTTTTTCCAATCGAGATGTAATTTACATACCATAAAATTCACTGTTTTAAAGCGTACAATTCAGTGGTTTTTAGTATAATCACAAAGTTGTGCAACCATTACCACTACTTAGTATCAGAACATTTTCATCAGTAAATAATTTGCATATCTTGCCTTTTCTCCCACTTAATATTTCTGAATCTATTGACGTTTCATCTATAAAAGCCAATTTATTACCTTTAATTTCCTCTGCTTGATATTTCAACATAGGAATACATTCTATACTTTTTTGTTCCCTATTCTGAAACATATAGGCCATTTTTCTGTTCTGTGCAGTGAACATCTTTGTACTTGTTACCTTGCACACATGAATGAGAGTTTGGACCCAGGCCTAGAATTTGAGTGGTTGCATTGTAGGCATGTGCAGTTTTATTTATACTAGACATTGTCAGATTCCTCCACAAAGTAGCTATGACAGTTTACACTCTGTTAGGGAATGAGTAGTGTTTTTCTCTACGTCTTTGCCAACATTGGCTATTTTAATATTTCTTATTTTTGGTATTTAGTTGAAATATGCTGTCTTTTTGTTTGCATTTCTCTTGTTCCTAGTGGAGTTAAGGATTTTATATAAGTTTATTGACCATTCGGATTTCCTCTTTATTGAGTTTTTTTATATTGTTTCTCTTTTTTTAAAAAGCTATTGGGATATTTGTCTTTTTCCTGTTTGTAGGGTGTTCATCCTTTGTTCTTTGTGTTGAGAATATCTTGTCCCATTTTTTTTCTTGTAGACTGATTTATGGTATATTTTTGCCATATCAAATTTTTAATTGTGTCAAACTGATTTGTTTTATTTTGTTTTGTTTTCCTCTCTGGTTTAGGACCTAGTTGAAGAATATAGTTTGTGGGCATGGTAATAGTCTTAACCAGTAGGCTTTATATTTGCAGGATACAATGAAAGACTAGAGGAGATGTAAATAAGAGAAAGAGGAGGTCCCTGCCTTCAATGTGCTTGTGTCTTTTAGAGCTGGAAAGGACACTTGAGATTCTTCATCTCTGTTTACCCTCTCATTCTAGTTTTAATCAGAGGCCAAGAAATGTGGAGTGATCTTGCATGTAGACACAATGAGTCACAAGTGTGTCCATGCAAAGATAACTAGTAATAAATGGTGGGCAATGTTTACTTTTGAAACATTGAGTAATTATTCACTTATATTAGCAGACAAATGTTCAGCAATAACTGCTTTTGCAGACATGATCTAGGATTTAATTAAGTGGTGGTAACCCTGGGAGATGCTGTTTAAAAGGAAAAAGTTCTGTAGCTACATTCAGGCAAAATCAAATTCTTTTTATGGATTAATTTAAGTTTCTTTCGCTGAGATGAAATCATCAGGAAAAATTGTTGCTGAATGGTAGTTATCTCCTGATATTTTGCCCCCTCCTCATCACACGGTAGGGTTGCAATTACGTGAAGGATGCATGAAGGATGCAGAGCGTTGTTTTAAGAAATAATATTGCACGACTTTTAACCTACGTGTGATAAGTTTGCTGTGGTTGAGGCCTGAAGAAGTCTGTTATCACTGAATTTCTAAAAAGATAGGGCTAGCATTTGGGTGTGATTTAGTTGGTATGTAGCAGTTAGCAATTAACTTTTTGGATAAAATAAGTGCACCATCATTTTTTATTAAATAATATTATGGCTTATCTTTAAAATAATGTTCATTAGTGATTATAAAGATGATTAGTTGAACTTAATTAGAATTATTACCCATGTTAGAAGATTGATATTTTCAGAGCCGAATATATTTTTTCTGCTTTAAATTATTTAATTTTGTTAAAACCAGATTTTTTACTTTGTTCCTTTCCAGTAGAAGTTATCCGTTATTTTCCCATCAATACCAGGCCAAATGCTCTGTGTGTATATATTGATTTTAAAAAGCAAAATACATATTAATAATTTTCTAAAATATTAATAATAATAGCAGTTGTCCTAGAGAGTGGAGAGGTTATTTGCCTCTTAATGTTCCTAGATATAAATTTATCATGACGCCTTTTCATTTTTGGAGATAGGTTTTTATATTCCACTTCTCCCCCTTCCCCAACCCCCGCTTACCAGGGGTGATATTGTGAGGTGACTGTCTGATTATTCCAGCTATCTATTCATTTTGATAAACATTTAAAACACTTCAAATGTTTAAAAGCAGGGTTTGTTGTAGACTTTGTATCATCCATACCTTTTACCCAAAATATTTCATTAATATGCATTGCTGAATAATGAAAGCTTTCTTTGTATTGAAGAACAAATTTACAAAAATGTCTTTCTTTGATTTCTTTCCCTGTTCCTGTATTATAAGCAGCAGTTTTATAGTGACTCTTAGCAAAAACTGGAGCATTTGGGCTGTTGGGATTTGGTTGCTTTTAGTGGGATAGGGTATTTAAAAATGTTGACATAGCTCAAGATAGTCTTATCATGCATGTTGTATGACTTTTCCTATGTATGCACAGAAATAGTAACCGGCAGGCAGGGAGCTTCTTCCCCATTGTATGGAGCCCCTAGCAGCATGTGTTATGTGTTACATGCTTCCATCAGTCCTGCACTCCCTTCTGCTTGTATATGTACCTATTGTTTCTCCTATGTTGAGTTAGAGTTTAGATGAGGTGAGACCTATAGATCATTGTAGATACCACTGATACTGTTATCAATGTAGTGTCTAGATATTGGAAGTATTTGGCAACAATATAACATAAACAAATATTACAAGTTAGAAAAAGGGTTTTAGAATTCATGATTTTAGCTTCCACTCCCCTAAGTTGTAAGTTATTGCTCGGTATTCCGAAACTCATTTCTTCTATACCTCTAATAATTGACTTTGTGTAAATAGAACCAGCACTGTGAATTTAGCAGGAAACATTGTGTCTGCTGAGAATCACATTTTTTAAGAATGTGTTCTAGCTTTTGTAATAGGCAAAAAATGAATTTTTCCACTTTTCTAACATTTTCCCTTATTCTTTCTTCACCTATTTTGGATAGTTTTTAAAAAAGCTAGACACAAATTTGAAGGACTTGGCCAGCTCTATCATTTTTTACTACCTAATCCATGAAATACAGCTAGCCTTTTAGCTTTAAAAATAAGAGTCAGATGTATTCCAGTAACTGGTAGGAGCAGTATTTAGCAATGTGGCAGGAAAGGCCCTGGCCTGGGAGGTAGAAAGGATGTGTTTGGACTGAATAAGCTGTGTGGACTTTTCCAGCTCTGAAATACTATTTTTCTTTAATTTTTAAACAGGGATAAATTCTGCATTTGTCATTGATCTAGTGTTTTTATAAAAATGAAATAATAACTATTAAGTATCAGCTATATATATTGGTTATCATGTTAGGCAATAGACAAATGGTGTATTTAATTTCTCACTTTTCATAAGTGTAGTAGTTTGGGAGAATGATTATTTTTTAAAAAAAAAACCAAATTGTTGATATATGAACCTCAGTATTTTAGAATTCTGTCTTAAGAATGGATATTTAATTTCTCACTTTTCATAAGTGTAGTAGTTTGGGAGAATGATTTTTTTTTTAAAAAAAACCAAATTGTTGATATATGAACCTCAGTATTTTAGAATTCTGTCTTAAGAATGGACAGTAAAAAGAGTAAAAGGCCTGCTGTAATAACAGGAAAGTAGAAGATAACATGGGTAATTTATGAAATAAGTGATTAAGTTTTGGTTATGAAAAGTTAATTTCCGATAATATTGGTGCCATTTACATCAAACATCAACTGCTGCTTGTACGTTGGAACATTCCAAGAATTTAAGAGACCCTGTGTTTATTCAAAACTTCTTCCTCGGGCCGGCCCGGTGGTGCACTCGGTAGAGTGTGGCGCTTGGGAGTGCGCGCTCCCGCCAAGGGTTCGGATCCCATATGGAGACCGGTCCGCTCAACCAGCGGTGCGGGCGCGACACCGAGGGTTGCGATCCCGTTACGGGTCACGAAAAAAGACAAAAAGGAAAAAAAAAAAACAAAAAAAAAAACTTCTTCCTCAAACATGGCTGTTGACCACGTCATTACGTTTTTCATGTTGACTGATTTTTTTTCGTATTTTATGTATCTTAAGCCAGACCTTGAAATTTTGTCACTTAATTTGCCTTTCTGAAGTACCACTTACCAGATAATATTGTATGTCTATTATCAATAGATTAATAGTTGAGGATTTGGACCTATATCATCATGTAAACAGGTTAGAAGAAAGTGTATCAAATCTTTGATCATTCATCCTACTTGCAGGGTTTTCTGTTAAACAATTGAGTGCTTAATTGAAGTAGTTTTGAAAAGCTAGTACCCTTCTACTCTTTAGTTGCAACATGCTGTATAACTTTTAGGTCAGAGAAAAAATAATTCTAGTTAGCATTTCAACTTGATAAAGGGAATTGTCAAATGACTGACTGGAGCTAAGGACTTAATTTATACAAAGATATACAAATGCAGACATTTTAAATACAGCAGCAAATAAATGAGAATTTTCTTATGTTATAAAGGCTCCACAGTAGCTTGTAGTTAATGCTACTTGACATAGTATCTTTCTGTGGAGGCTCTTTTTAAAATTTATCGTCACTGATTTTAGCACTTGATTCAGTCCATTTTCTTTGTATGAGAATGGCCAGAATTGTTAATCTTTATACACATTTTGAGAATGATGTGACAGATAAAAATACATCAATGAAAAGATGGGAAAAAGTAATATAGGAAAATGTTACTAGAAATAATCTGTGGGAGGTGGGATATCAGGAACTTGTTATTGTTGTTGGTAAAATTTGCTGGATTTTTCAAGCTTTCTTGAATGACACATACTACTTATGTGAATGTAAAACCAGATATTTAAATGTATGTATGAACACATTTCCAATAAGCTTTTTAGTTTTTCTAAAAGCAGTCTCATTTGGAACATGAACCAGGACTGTCTTTCCCATGGAACGTTTTCATATTTTATTATTCAAAAATTCTGCCACCTTGTCATTTAATATTACTATGACTGTATGAACAAATGTTTCATAAGTTGATTGTAAACTTTAAAGACATACGTGCGGATCATGTTCTTAACCTTTCTTAACGATTAATATTCTGTTGAAGCTGTAAAAGTAATGATATTAATGTGATTTATAAGTACATATTAATATAAGATATTCTTTATAATGGGAAGACAGCCATGTTTAGTATTTCAGTACAGTATACTTTTTGGAGTGCTTAGGAATGTTTTGAAAAGCTTTGGGCTTTTTTTCTTCCTGTGAGGTTTTGATAAGTATAACTTGGTTAATTAACATGTTTCTCTTGATGAGTAGTGTTAGAAAATTTTCCATAGCCTTCATCTGACTTTTAAAAATTGACTACGACTGAAAGGACTCTCATCATGTTGTTTAGATATGTGGTGATGGTGTTAGAAATAGAGTGTGTAATTGGAAATAAAATACTCATTTTCAGTTTGTGGGTGTTTGTATATAATCTGGATCTTAAACATGAAATTATAGAAATAAAAAGTTCTAAAACAAGTACCAAAAATAAGGCAAAAAAATACACTTGGGACAGAGAAAGAGGTGGTCCTTCTTGAATGGAGAATTGATACATAATTGCCTGAATACAAACTATTTTTGTACTAAGATGGTTCTAATAAGATTTCACATATAAGCTACAGAAATAACTAGAAGTTTTTCAAAATGAAAATTAAAAAATAATTTCATGTTTTATATATAGTGTAGATAGATTGATACAAATATTCCTTAAACAAAACTATAATAAATTATTTTTGCAAAATGAGGGGGTTAATTTTAGTTTTCTTCAAAGGTCTCTCTGCAGTCCAAAATTTATCTAAGTCCATAATTTTTTGATTTATGAAAAAACATCTTTGCCTTTTTAACATTAAAAAAAATACTAAAAGTGTATTGTATGCTAATGTATAGCAAAGCTACATGCCAAATAAAAATAAGGGTGTTTTCCCTTTAGTATTAGATGCTTTTACAAAACCCATAAATTATAGTTAGATTAATTCCGCCTCAGAATGTTTGTAAAATATAAAAATTGATTGTGATCTGGGCATGTCTTATTAGCTGCTTGAATAAAATTGCCATTTCAAGTTCTATTTGCTAGCATTTGGAATCACATTATTTTCCATGGACTGCTGATAAATTTCTACTTAACTGTTTCTATTCCTTCTGAGAGAATTCTAAATGGGATTCATAATGGCCTGGATTCCTTTCTTCAGGATTAAGGTATGTATGAGAATAAGGAAAATAGACTCTTTGGCACAGTGACTACAGCTGGCTATATTTGTTTGCTATTTTTATTATTAAATTAATTTATATACACGTCCTAACAGCAATTATGAAATAATTGTTTTAAAATAAAGTAATTGTTTTAAAACTTCGTCTAACTGAATACCCTCGGGACCAAGTTAAAGACTTGAGATTTTGAGCAATACAAAGACAGAGGCCTAGTTTGCAGATTGCAGATTGCTAGAGATTCTAAATTTGGTACTAAATTAAATAAGTACACTTGTAAAATTTCGTTATAGGACAAAGCTGTGGTAGACCAAGATAGTGTACAAATGGCTCTTATTTGGAGCATATGGAGTGGCAGCATATTTTGCAGTGAAAGGGGGAACCAAAGGACAAGGTGTTCTCTACTTGTAGCCTTGTAAAGACCTCAGTTTTCTTTATGTTATTGTAGAAAGACATTATTTTTGCTTTGGCGTGCTTAAAACTAAAGGGCAAATGATCCAAAAGAATAATCTTGAAATTCAATAGCAAGAAAACTACTTGACATTGTGGGCTGGAGGCCAGCAAACGTGGGGCTTTCATTGAATGCGTGGGAAATGGGGCAGGCCTGGAATTTAAAGAGACAGGGTGCAGTACCCTAGAAAAGAAAAGCCCTCCTGTATGATTTGCTTACTTGGAGAAAAAAAATAGACTTAAAGTTTTCTCTAAAGGATCTTTATTGAATCAACTATTTAAGGCATTGAAAGACACTGAGTGAATTTTTCCTAACTCCACCTCCCACACTCCCTAGCCATCTTCTCTTGTCCGAAATTGGTGCCGAGTAAAATTGTTTATAACAGAGGAGAAGCAGCTTTTCAAATAAAAGTACTTTGTAGCCTGTTCAAATGGCATATAATGTAATTCTCTCTGAAATAGAGCACTTATTACTTTGTTTATGTAGCTGTTTAAAAAGGGGGGGTGGGATGAGGAGTGGGGATCTACACTAACCTCTGCTTTAAAAATTACTATTTTTTTCTGAGTTTTCCTCCCCCATCCACTCATGACTCCCCTTTGTCCCCCTCCCCCACCTCCCACAATCCCTCAATAAAATAGTATTTAAAAGACTTGAATAACCAGTCCAATGCACCAGCTTCTTGCTTGAGGCAATAATGTTGTACTATTTTCAATGGGTGGTCTTGAATCTCCCTGGGAGATTTTACAGGCAGTGGGCTCCAAGACCCACGAAGTGTATTATATTGAACATAACTGGTTGAATTCCCTAACCATAGAGAATATACAGAGATGGTTTTACATTATTGCGTTTCCACAATTAATTACTTGCAAACCAATTTATTTAGTTTTATTTGAAGAATTTATGGTTTAAGTTCCTAGAAGTGAAGCAGTATTTGGAATTTACTTTTTAAAACAAACCATTCATAAATATGTCAATTTAAGAATATCAATTTGTGCATGTATCTTAAATGGGTGATTTTCAAACAATTTTTATTGCTTTAGGAAACCAGTACATAGTAACACAAATGTTAAATAGTTGAAGCCGTATTTCTCCTACTTGAGAGAGTATAAAGTGATAGTATCTACTTATAATCACAAAGTACATCAGTTATGTTTATAATCAGTATCTGCTACCTGTGGCCTGTATAAATGTATACTTGCCTGAAATTTAACTGAAATTTCTCTGGCCCAAACCTTTGTGGAAGTAAACAGGATTGGAATTATAAATTAAATACTGGATTAAAATTGGCTTTTAGAAAGAAAATTGCTCTTTAGACAGACTTACTTGAATAAAATATTTACATCTACATCATAAATATTGAAATGGGGAAATGTTGCAGTCATGCTTATTCCCATATAACTCCCCCTTACCGGGCCGGGGACCGGCAACGGGATTGCAACCCTCGGTGTTGCTCCCGCGCCTCGCTCAGCCAGTGAGCGGGAACCGGTCTGTATGTGGGATCCGAACCCTCGGGCGGGAGCGCCGCCGCACTTCCCAAGCGGCGCACTTATCCAGTGCGCCACCGGGCCGGCGCGAATCTGTGGTTTTTAACCAGAGTGATAACATAGCTTTGTTGGGTCATTGATTTGAGTACTTTGTTTTCCTTATTCATTTGATTTCTGAAGAATGTTGGATTTCTATTTAAGATAAATAAATATAAGTCCTGATTAGCTAGATGTCCAAAATACCTGTTTTACACAGGCTAAGTTAGAAAAGAATTTAGGAGTGGGTACCTCAGATGTGTTGGTAATAACTAGATGAAGATATTTAATGAGACACCTTTTTTTGTTTGTTTTAAACAATGTAAGTAGTTTTAGATGGAAAATTGTAATCTTCTAGGAATTGAGTTTGTTTCTTTATAAAAATTATTATACAGTTGGTTTAGGTCATATATAAAATGGTAAGAATTCCACAGTTTTCTTCACTGATAGAATCAAAGATCTGTGGCTCAACAGTTTACAGCAATGACTAAATGTTTGCTTTTTCTTTTTAGCTCAGTACTACTCTAGAATAGCTAAGAAGTTTTCCTGTAGTCTTTATAAGTGGGTTTAAAGAAGTGATAGCCATCTGAAGTTTATCTTGTGTAGCCAGTATTAAAAAATTATTAATGTTGTCTACACGCAAAAAAGATAACAGCTCTTATGGTTATAGATGTGAAAAAAGTTAAAGGTTGGTAAAATTAGCTTGTCAAGTAAACTTACTGACTGAGGAATAATTTTGTTTTCATTATCCATTCTCTTGGCTGAAAATGAAATAGAAACGATCTGGTTACTAAAGACCAGTGCTGAGTTGGATCACTTCCTTGAGCTTTTGCTATGATCATTAAAGGCAAACTTAGACAGCTGCTGTAGATTTTGCCAGTGGCTTCACAAAAGAAATTGTTTAACCCTATTAGTTTCAGACACTATCATTTCTGCTTTGCAGATATACTGGCTGTGTTTGATGAGAATGATATATTTGCTGTGTTAGATATGAATCTCTATGATTATGATTTTACTTCTGATTTACAGGAAGGCAGTGTAGCAGAAAATGAGTAATTTTAGTACTGTAATATATTTTCATGTCTTGGAATATGACAAATCTCAACATTTTTGCTTATATTTAGACAGATTTAAAAGCTTCGACTTAGACTTTTCGAAGTTAGACTTTGCTTTTTTATCTGAAAACTTTTGGGGAATTGTGAAAATTGAGTTTGACTTAGAATTCTTGATAATTGGATATTTAAATGTTCTTTTTTAGGCTTGAAGTTCAGAGGAAATACTAAGTCATTGACTTTAAAATCTCATTTTGGATAAGTGTAGAATTAGAACAATGCTATCTACTCCTGAAATTGATGTCATAATGTTAAAAATCCCAACAAAATCCCAATGATGTTGGGTTCTTTTGTATAATGTGTTTGTATTATTGCTATAGGTTTAAAGGGCTGAGAAATACTTTATTAAGGCTGAAGAGGGCAAGATTTTGAAACTCACTGCTATGTGATTAAATCAGTGTGTTTGCCCTGAGGCTTCAGCCATTCAATCTGAATTCATAGTCTGAAATTTTGGATTCCTTCTCTGTTTGGAAATAATCATACTTAAAATTTTAAGACTGCCTTTGCCTACTCACATGAAAACTATTGAGGCAAATTACCAGGGTTAAGATTTTCATGCAGTCAAGACTCTGAAGATACATTTCATTCAGTATTTTAAAGAGAAAGTTCACAGCCATTTTGCATAAAATTTTACTGGGCTTTTCATTAATCTTAAATAACTGGTCTATAAGTACTTTATCAGTGAAAACTGCTCAGCATGTAAAACGAGGAGTAGAAGAGCACAAAGGCTTCCTGCAAATTAAGGGCACAATGAGTACTAACGGACTTTCCAGCCATCTCCAGCTGTGAGATTATTATAGTTTTTGCAAACCCTTTTCTCTCAAAACTAAATCAAGAATGGTAGAGTCCTGATAAAAAGAAGTGTAGAAAAGCCTAACTAATCCTTAGATGAGTTACTTCAAACGTGCCAAAATAGAATAAAATCAGTTAATAGCAAGGATTAAAGGTTACTTTTAATGCATTTTTATCACTTGTGTTGAGAATTTTGTTGTATGTTAATGCATTTGGCCTTGGCTAATAAAAAAATCCAGAGAAAAAATATAATTAAATCTGAGCGGTTACGTAATCATGTTGTTATGAGGAAATTTAGTACCAACTTTGGGTGCCAGATTTGACCAAAAAGATAAAAGCTGTATTCTTGAGATCAGAGCTGTAAACAGGTGGCTCTGATTTTGAGTGTTAAGTTTTGGGGTTATAATTAAAAGCTTAAAAGCTCATCTGTGTAATTTTAAGAGTCAAATTATTATATAGATTTTAAAAAACAGTGTGGCTATATGTCTTTGGATAAATATGTATAAGTAGTTCCTTGGATAAGATCATAGAAATATGCCAAAATTAAATCTGGTTTAATGTTTTAAAAGTGCTCAATTACATTGGTAAAAAGAAGGGGAGAAGGAGAAGTTAGAGGCAGATTTTGTTGCAGAGATAGTTCTTACTTTTTATGCATAGATCTAAAATGATCTTCTTTCATATATGGAGGAAGACTATATATATATATATCATCTTTTAATTCAGAATCACATGTTTATCAACTACTTAATTTGTGAAATTCTGGCATATTATAATAGAGCTGCCAAAAGTATTGGGTTAGGAAAAAACTCATTTAGTATGATGCCATTGTAGGAGGAATTTTTTTAAAAAGTGACGTTTTTCTCTTTTTAGGTGCAATGATATAGATGTGTATGTGTGTGCGTGTATGTATGTATCAAGCCTTAATAAAATTTGATTATAAGAACCTGGGTAGTGGAAGATTTTATAATCTTGTTTCATTTGCCACCCTTCCAAGATGCCAAATTATGAGTTTCTATTTTCTTGTAATAAAAATTTCATAGAAAAATAGAACTGAAAGATAATATGAATCTTTCCATGAACTTTTCTTTCAAAGTACCCTCATAAATGTTTTGCTTCTGCTGTGGCTTAACAGGAAATGGCCTGTCATTCCTAGCACATGCATGTGCTGTGTAAGTTAGGTATTTATGTGTATGTGCTGCCCCACTTATCCCACATGTAATGTAGTGATTTTTCATAAGCCACATGAGAATAAAGTTCTAATATTTATGGTCGAAACATAGAATTGCCCATACATAAATTTCCTCTATTAATATTCAGACCAAATTTAACCATATTCAATGCTTCTAGCTTGAATGAGTTTTGCTACATTGAATAAATACTACACTGTGTAGTCATTTATGTGCTCAAGAAGCTGAACTTTCCTTCCATCCCAATAAGTTCTCATGGGATAAGGTATTTTAGTAAATTAGAAAATTTTTCTAAAAGCAAAGTAATTTTTAATCTTGGGAGGCTTGAAATGGGGAAAATAGCCATACAAGTGCGGAGTAAGAAATGCTGGTTGATCCACTTCACGAATTCAAAGTAGTTGGAGGTCTTAAATTCTTTTGGGGGAAAAAACCCTACTACAATGCTGCTGAATTCTCTTACTTCTGTAGTTATGTCTTTGTGTGTTTATAGGAGTGGGAGCATTTTATCTCCTGTGTTTCTGTTGAGGTTGTTTTTCAGCAGTGCCCCAAGAAAAGTCCTGGAGACAAGCTTTGAAGCCCTGTGGACAAGCTGGATATCAAAGAGCCAAAGGAATTCAGCTGTAATTGTTTTATGGCTGGCCAGAAATCAGACCTATTTGTATAGGTAGCACACAAAATAGCTGTGATTTGACAATTTGGTGCTATTTATACCTACCATAAAAAGAGAAAAGAAAAAGCTAAAGGGGTATTTTGGAAACAGGAACCAAGCTGTAAATGCAAATTGCTCACCATTTTCTCAAAGGAACAAAAAAAAAAAAAAAAAAAAAAAAGGAAAGGGTTTAGGAAGTTTTTATTGAAGCTACATTATTGAGAATCTGTCTGCTTGCAGGACAGTTAATATAGTACTCACACTAAAACTATACTTCTCTCTGTAGTTTTTTTCTTATTCCCATACGGTTAAAATTATTTTTGTGGAGCAAAAGAAACTCTAGGGGAGGAGGGACAGTGAAATCACAAACTTTCCAACTGTAGCTCAGTAGACATTTGCAATTTCATCTTGCTGTTTTTATTTAGTTTGGGATAAGAACAATCTGGGTTGCTAGAGCTAAGTCTTTCTTTCTAAAAAAGTTATATTTCCAACAAAGAATCACAGATTGTTTACTATGGTAGTGGGTGAGGATTTGCCAGGTAAGTTTTCATGGCTTTTGAGAAATGTGCAGAGAAATTATTTATGATTATTCTTGATCTGTCAGCTAGAGAAGTCTTTTTGAATTCAAAATGCCTAAATTATTTGTTTCTCTCAGAGTAAATTCTGAGCTCAAGGTGGGCACTGTATCATGGCATGTCTGTACCTCAGTGAGTAGTCCAAAGTGTTTTACTGTTTCCAGAATGTCATTCAGACCTTTTGAGGTTGTCAAATGCCTCATTGTTTTGCCTTGAAACCTCCAGCCTCTAGAGCAGTCTGAGTCTGGGGGCAGTGGTGCAGAGAAAAAGCAAACATGTCTGTGATTGACTACACTTTTTTTTTTTTTAATCTAAAAAGAAACTCTAGAAATGCTTTAGGGACCCCTAGGGTTTTGTCACAATTTAAAACCATTTTACCATTGAAGGCATCTCACTGCTGTTGACTTTGTTTTGTATTAATTTTTTTTTAATGAAAAAAAATTTATTTGGATTTAATTTTTTTTTGCATTGGATTCTGATTCTTCCATAATAAGTAGAGTGGTCTCTGTCAGTATTCCTTAATTTCTAGGGGGAGGCTCTATAGTTTTGATTGGATGAAGAGAGTTCACTGAGGGTAGGGGAAAAGAAGTGGAAACTGGTGGAGATAATCTGGTGTTGGGACAGTCAGTTCTGTCTTCTTTCTTTGAAAGAGAAGTATGAGTTTAAGACAGTATGTGAAGAGTCAGATGCTTCTGAATAAAGATTTAAAATGGGAATCTCCC
>NW_007727924.1:300557-306270 GCF_000696425.1 Galeopterus variegatus | reverse complement strand
ACCCTCAGTGTTGCCCCCGTACCGGACCGGGGACCGGCAACGGGATTGCAACCCTCGGTGTTGCCCCCGCGCCTCGCTCAGCCAGTGAGCGGGAACCGGTCTGTATGTGGGATCCGAACCCTCGGGAAGGAGCGCCGCCGCGCTTCCCAAGCGGCGCACTTATCCAGTGCGCCACCGGGCCGGCCCCCCTGGTCGATTTTTAAATCATGCTTTAGAACACTAAGCAGATGTCTTAAGTTTAAAGGACTGTTTGGAATGAGATTGTTTTAGTTAAAAATATATTGGTAAGCTTCTATAGAATAGTAGGATTGGAGACTGCAGTCTTGAAGGAACCTTAGCTATTATAATCCCCACTTCCCCTGATTCCCCATTTCTCTTTGTTTCCCTTCTCTAGAAATTACAAGCACTTGAAATAGACTTTGTGGAAAGAAAGACCAAAGCTAGTAATTACAAGACAGTAAAACTTTCCTGTCATATTGGTCATGTGCAGTGCAGCAGCATCATTCTGCAATAATACCTGTGTTTAGTAGAGTTGTGGAAAAACTGGTAACAAACATTGAAGAATAGGGAGGCAGAACCTCATTTACATGGCTCAAAAGTGGATGGCTTTCTGAGGCTCTTAATTAAAGAGTGTATGAAGGCAAATTTGTTATAACAGAAAGCTTATTCATAGTTTATCTGACATCTGTACAAATCACTTGAGGGACAAGTAGGATCGATTTCTGCTTTGAGACTTAGTTCCTTATGGACAGTATTTTTTTTTTTAAGTCACTGTTTCAGTCACACTGTTGCACATAGGAGATGTTGAATAAATATAGTGAGACACATTCATAAGGCACTTGAAATATCAAAGTATTTGAGTAGTAATAGCTGGTATTTAACAGTTACTACGTGCCAGGCTGAGTACTCTGCAAGTCTAATAGTCCCTATGAATTGGAGTACTATCAATACCCCCATAATAAACAAGTTCATCAAGGCTGCAGGATACTAGATCAATACACAAAAATAAATAGTATTTCTGTATACTTGCAATGAATTCTCAGAGAATCTAGTTAAAACAATTCCATTAACAATAACATCAAAAAGAAGAAAATACTTAGGAGTACATTTAACAAAAGAAGTGCAAAATTTATGCTCTGAAACTACAAAGCATTGTTGAAAGAAATGAAAGAATATCTAAATAAATAAAAAATATCCTACTTTCATGGATTGGGAGACTTAATATTGTTAAGGTGGCAATACTTTCCAATTTGCTACAGGTTCAGTGCAATCCCTATCAGCATCTGAACTGGCTTCTTTGTAAAAATTGACAAGATCATTTAAAATTCATCTGCAATTGCAAGGGACCCAGAATAGCCAAAACAATCTGGACAAGAACAACAGAGTTTGAGGACTCACACTTCTCAATATCAAAACTTACTGCAAAACAACAGTAATCCAGACAGTATGGTACTGACATAAGGACCGACATATAGATTAGTGGAATAAAACTGAGATTCTAGAAATAAGGTCATGTGTCTCTAGTTAACAAGGGTGCCAAGACTATTCAATAGGAAAATAATAGTCTTTTTTATCAAATAGTGCTGGGAGAATTGGTTATCTACATGCAAAAGAATGAGGTTGGACCTTTACCTCACATTGAATACGAAACTTAACTAAAAATGGATCAAAGACCTAACTATAAGAGCTACAACTATAAAGAGCTACAGCTATAAAGCTCATAGAAGAAAACACAGGGATTAATTTTTATGACCTTGGATTTGGCAGTTGATTCTTAGATATGACATTAGAAGTACAAGTGACAGAAGAAAAATTAAATAAAGTGGATTTTTTTTTTTTTTGTCTTTTTCCGTGTCCGGCAACGGATCGCAACCCTCAGTGTCGCCCCCGTACCGGACCGGGACCAGCAACGGGATCGCAACCCTCGGCGTTGCCCCCGCGCCTCGCTCAGCCAGTGAGCGGGAACCAGTCTGTATGTGGGATCCGAACCCTCGGGTGGGAGCGCCACCGCGCTTCCCAAGCGGCGCACTATCCAGTGCGCCACCGGGCCGGCCCCAATAAAGTGGATTTTTTAAAATTTAAAACTTTTGTGCTTCAAATGACACTTTCAAGAAATTGAAAAGAAAATCCACAAAATGGGAGAACATATTTTCAAATCATGTATCTGATAATGGACTTGTAGCTAGAATATATACAAAAGAAAACTCTTGCAACTCAATCATATTACAATTAATCCAATTAAAAATGGGCAAAGGATCTGAATAGGCATTTTTTTCAAAGAAGATAAACAAATGGACAGTAAGCACATGGAAGGATGCCAAACATCATTAGTTATCAAGGAAATACAAATCAAAACCATAGCGAGATACCACATCATACCCACTAGAGTGTAACAAGTATGGGTGAGGATGTAGAGAAATCAGAAACCTCACACACTGCTGGTAGGAATGTAAAATGGTGCTTCATGTTGGAAAACAGCCTGGCAGTTCCTCAAATGGCTAAGTATAGGGTTACCATATGACCCAACAATTCTACCCCTTGTTATCTACCCTAAGAGAAATGAAAACATGGGTCCACACAAAAACTTGTACGTGAATGTTTATAGCAGCATTATTTACAGTAGCCAAACGATGGAAACAACCCATATGTCTGTCAACTAATGAATGGATAAACAAGATGTGGTTTATTCATACAGTGGAATATTATTTGACCATAAAAAGGAATGAAATATTGGTACATGCTGTAACATGGATGAACCTTGAAAACACTATGCTAAGTGAAAAAGGCCAATCACAAAATACCATGTATTGTATCATTTCATTTATATCAAATGTCCAGAATAGGGAAATCTGTAAAGATAGAAAGTAGAATAGTGGTTTCTTAGGGCTGCGAGTATGGGAGGAAAATGGGGGTCATAGCTAAGAGGGTATATGGTGACTTTTTGAGATAATGAAAGTGCTCTAAAATTTACAATGGTGTTGGTTGCACCTGTCTGTGAATATACTAAAAACCATGGAATCACACACTTTTAAATAGGTGAATTATATGAGGGATCTTCAGAAAGTTCATGGAAAGATTCATATTGTCTTTTAATTCCATTTTTCCATGAACTTTTTGAAGTACCGTCTTATGTGAATTATATTTCAATAAAGCTGTTGTTTTAAACTATCTGATTCTAAAAAGAAGTTCACTTCTATATTTGGAAGCAGAATTTTTTTTTTTTTTTTGGTTTTGGTAGCTGGCTTGTATGGGAATCTGAACCTTTGACCTTGGTGTTATCAGCACCACACTCTAACCAACTGAGCTAACCAGCCAGTCCCTCCCTAACTTTCACTAATAAAAATGTTGACACAAAATAGTAGTCATATTTATACATTTGGGAAATAAATTAAACCTTGATGGCTTGCCTTTTTCATGTTATAAGACACATGTCAACATTCTAGGGTTTTTGATTGCCCCAATATAATTTATTAAAGGAGCATTGTTTCATAGGTTGAGTAAGACCTAATGAAAAAAATATATATCTAGCTTCTTTTGTAATTTTATCTGTGTAACTTTGCATATGTGTTATGTTTTCATCCATCAAAAATATAATCTCCAGGTTGACAGGAAATTGTCACAACATATTCATTGTTTGCTTACCATGTATAGGTCCTATCCCAAGTGATTTTCACATGTTATTCAGTAAATCTTACAATAATTCTATATAGAAGGTATGGTAACCCTGAGTTTAAAGTAGGTGTAGTTAACCCTGAGGCATAGGATTTAAGTAACCTAGTCAAAGTCTAGTAGTAAGTAAGTGACAGAGTATAGTAGTAATTAGCAGCAATCCTTAGTAGGGTTCTTGGCTAGGAATATCTTACCTTATGCAATAGACATCTCTGGCCAAGTGTGTTTAAAATAACTTTTTGTAAGCAAAACCGTATTTTTAGTGTTCTAAAGGAGCTATTATTTATTATTTAAATGAAAACTGCAAATAAATCAGTTCCTTTATATCAGTCTTGACAATTGTGACATTTTAAATCAGGGCACTTCTATACATTTGATGAAATGGAGAAGTTTTCCTGGTAGTCCTATTGATTTGGAGTAGATTTAAAGCTGTATTAATTTCATTTTGCAAGCTTTTATTGAAGGCCTATTTTTGTAGTAAGGAAAAGTGCTGTAAGAAAGTCTGAAGGAGGCAATTCTTGATCTAGAATTAGCTGGTGATAAAAGCTTATGAAATAGTTTTCCCTTGAGCCTGCCCTTAATTTCAGCTTGTAAGTTATATTGTCTTTCATGTCTAGGTTTCTATATACAGCACTCTACAGCTGCACTGTCCAAAACACTAGCCAGTAGACACGTGACTTTTAAAATTTAAATTAAATTATTTAAAATAAAATAAAATAAAAAATTTAGTTCCTCAATCGCTTGCTAAATTTCAAGGACTTAATAGTCACATGTAGCTAGTGGCTGCCTTAGTGGATAGAGCTGGACTAGAGAAATGGTAATATATCATCAGGAATTCTTTTTACAGTGAAATTAAGATGTTGTATGTGCTTTTCTGAGGGATAGAAAGAAGAGGGAAAGACAGGATGTTTTATATAAAATTGTTTCATTTTTCAAAACCTTTGGAGGATCTTCATAATTGTCCTTCAGAATAAAAAAATATGAGAAACTGAAATGTTGGTAAAGAACTCTTTAAAGTATGGTATTAAATATGCTGCTTAAGTAGAATTTTATTGTGTAAAAAAGCTCCCCTCCCCCAGAGACTCATAAGAATTTACTAAGGTAATAAAATCATTAAATGCAAAAGGAAATATGAAGGCATTGGTAGTACATTTTTCCTAACATTTAATAATGGTCATTAAAAATATTAAAATATATGTTTTATTTTAGTTAAAACTTCCCAGGTATAGGAAAAGACACAGATCTTCAGATTCAGGAAGCTCAAAGATCCCCAAACGTATTCAGCCCGAAAAGGTCTTCTCCAAGACATGATATAGTCATATTGGCAAAACTCAAAGACAGAGAATCTTAAAAGCTGCAAGAGAGAAGCGTCAAATCACCTGTAAGGGAGCCCCAATCAGACTAACATCAGACTTTTCATCACAAACCCTAAAAGCCAGAAACGAATGGGATGAAATATTCAAAATACTAAAAGACAGAGATTGCCAGCTAAGAATACTCTATCCCGCAAGTCTGTCCTTCCAAAATGAAGGGCAAATAGTATATTTCTCAGATAAACAAAAACTGCGGGAGTTCACCAACACACAACCACCCTTACAAGAAATTCTTAAGGGAGTACTGGGTTTGGTACCTGAAAAATAACTACCACTGCCATAAAAACTGAAGAAAAATCAAAACCCACTACTATAATAAAAATGGCATTCGTGAAGAGAAAACAAACAAAAAGGCTATCTACAACCCAGGGAACCAACAAATACAGAAAACAAACAGTACATCAGAAAGAAAGGAACAAAAGACACCTAAGACATCCAAACAATAATAAATAAAATGCTAGGAATAAATCAACACTTTTCAATAACAACTCTAATGTAAAAGGCTTAAATTCCCCAATCAAAAGACACAGACTGGCTGACTGGATTAAAAGGGAGGACCCAACTACATGCTGCCTTCAAGAGACGCACCTCACCCATAAACACTCACATAGCCTAACAGTGAAAGGTAGGAAAAAGATTTACCTACCATGCAAACAGAAAAGAAAAACGAA
>NW_007727924.1:298744-300502 GCF_000696425.1 Galeopterus variegatus | reverse complement strand
TGTAATAATAAAAGGATTGATCCATTAAGAAGACATAACAATCATAAATATATATGTACCCAATGTTGGAGCAGCCAGATTTATAAAACAAACTCTATTAGACCTAAAAAAGGAAATAGACACTAATACTATAATTGCAGGGGACCTGAACACCCCACTTTCAATATTGGACAGATCAACTAGGCAAAGAATTAGCAGAGAAGCACAAGATCTTAACAATACTTTAGACCAATTGGACTTGGCAGATATCTACAGTACGTTCCATCCAACAACCTCAGAATATTCATTCTTCTCATCAGCACATGGATCATTCTCCAGGATAGATCACATATTAGGACACAAATCAAGTCTCAACAAATTCAAAAAAATTGGAATTATCCCATGTATTTTCTCAGACCACAATGGATTAAAACTAGAAATCAATAATAAACAAAACTCTGGAAAGTATACAAACACATGGAAATTAAACAGCATTCTACTTAATGACTTATGGGTCCAAGAAGAAATCAAGCAGGAAATCAAAAAATTTATTAAGACTAATGAAAATAAAGATATATCATACCAAAACCTGTGGGATGCTGCAAAAGCAGTATTAAGGGGGAAATTTATTGCATTAAATGCTTACCTGAGAAGAGTGGAAAGATGGCAAGTGAACAACCTAATACTTCACCTTGAAGAACTAGAAAAACAAGAACAATCCAAACCTAAAGTTAGCAGATGGAAAGAAATCATTAAGATCAGAGCAGAACTTAATGAAATTGAAACCCAAAAAACAATACAAAAGATCAACGAATCAAAAAGTTGGTTTTTTTATTTTTATTTTTATTTTTTTTCCTTTTTGTCTTTTTTCGTGACCGGCAAGGGATCGCAACCCTCAGTGTCGTGCCTGTACCAGACCGGGACCGGCAACGGGATCGCAACCCTCGGTGTTGCTCCCGCACCTCGCTCAGCCAGTGAGCGGCCAGTCTGTATGTGGGATCCGAACCCTCGGCGGGAGCGCTGCTGCACTTCCCAAGTGGCGCACTGTAGCAGTGCACCACCGGGCTGGCCCAAAAAGTTGGGTTTTTTAAAAGATAAAGTTGACAAACTATTAGCATGGCTAACTAAAAAAAGAAGAGAGAAGATCCAGATAACACAAATTAGAAATGAAAAAGGTGATTTTACAACCGATCCATCTGAAATACAAGGAATCATTCGAGACTACTATAAACAACTATATGCCATCAAATTTGAAAATCTGGAGGAAATGGATAAATTTCTGGACACACACAAGCTCCCAAAACTGAGCCAAGAAGATGTAGAAAATCTGAACAGACCAATAACAATAAAGGAGATTGAAGCTGTTATCAGAAGGCTCCCAACAAAGACAAGCCCAGGACAGGATGGATTCACAGCAGAATTTTACCAAACATTCAAAGAGGAATTCACACGAATTCTCTACAAACTATTCCAAAAGATTGAAACAGACGCACATCTTCTAAACTCATTTTATGAAGCAAACATCATCTTGATACCAAAACCAGGTAAAGATACAACTAAAAAAGAAAACTATAGGCCGACATCCTTGATGAATATAGATGCAAAAATCCTCACTAAAATAGTAGCAAACAGAATACAGCAACACATATGTAAAATTATTCACCACGATCAAGTGGGATTCATCCCAGGGATGCAAGGTTGGTTCAACATATGCAAATCAATAAATGTGATACACCATATTAATAAAATCAAACACAAGGACCATATGATCATCTCTAT
>NW_007727924.1:296935-297744 GCF_000696425.1 Galeopterus variegatus | reverse complement strand
TAGCATGGTACTGGCATAAAAACAGACACACCGATCAATGGAATAGAATAGAGAATCCAGAAACCAACCCACACACCTACAGCCATCTGATCTTTGACAAGGCATCAAGCCTATACACTGGAGAAGAGACTGCCTCTTCAGCAAATGGTGCTGGGAGAACTGGATATCCATATGCAGGAGAATGAAACTAGACCCATCCCTTTCATCGTACACTAAAGTCAACTCAAAATGGATTAAAGAATTAAATATATACCCTGAAACAATAAAACTTCTTAAAGAAAACAGGAGAATCACTTCAGGAAATAGGACTGAACACAGACTTCATGAATATGACCCCCAAAGCACGGGCAACCAAAGGAAAAATAAACAAATGGGATTATATCAAAGTAAAAAGGTTCTGCACAGCAAAAGAAACAACTAACAGAGTTAAAAGACAACCAACAGAGTGGGAGAAGATATTTGCAAAATATACATGTGACAAAGGATTAATATCCAGAATATACAAGGAACTCAAACAACTTTACAAGAGAAAAACAAGCAACCCAACTAAAAAATGGGGAAAAGAGCTAAGTAGGCAATTCTCTAAGGAAGGTATACAAATGGCCAACAGACATATGAAAAAATGCTCAACATCACTCAGCATTCGGGAAATGCAAATCAAAACCACACTGAGATACCATCTGCCCCCAGTTAGGATGACTAATATCCAAATGACTCTGAACGATAAATGCTGGCGAGGTTGCGGAGGAAAAGGAACTCTCACACATTGTTGGTGGGACTGTAAAATGGTGCAGCCTCTATGGAAAATG
>NW_007727924.1:285924-296374 GCF_000696425.1 Galeopterus variegatus | reverse complement strand
ATACAAATGGCCAACAGACATATGAAAAAATGCTCAACATCACTCAGCATTCGGGAAATGCAAATCAAAACCACACTGAGATACCATCTGCCCCCAGTTAGGATGACTAATATCCAAATGACTCTGAACGATAAATGCTGGCGAGGTTGCGGAGGAAAAGGAACTCTCACACATTGTTGGTGGGACTGTAAAATGGTGCAGCCTCTATGGAAAATGGTATGGAGGTTCCTCAAAGAATTGCAGATAGATCTGCCATATGACCCAGCTATCCCACTGCTGGGAATATACCAAGAGGTATGGAAATCATCAAGTCGAAGGTATACCTGTTCCCCAATGTTCATTGCAGCACTCTTTACAATAGCCAAGAGTTGGAACCAGCCCAAATGTCCATCATCGGATGAGTAGATACGGGAAAATGTGGTATATCTACACAATGGAATACTACTCAGCTATAAAAAAGAATGAAATACTGCCATTTGCAACGACATGGATGGACCTAGAGAGAATTATATTAAGTGAAAGAAGTCAGGCACAGAAAGAGAAATATCACATGTTCTCACTTATTTGTGGGAGCTAAAAATAAATAAACAAAAAAACGGGGGGTGGGGGGAGAAGACACAACAATTACAATTCCTTGAAATTGATAGGACAAGCATACAGAAAGGACATTGTTGGGAGGGAGGGGGGAGGGAGGTTTCGCTAATTGTCCACAGTAATCAACCACATTGTATATTGACAAAATAAAAATAAAATATTTAAAAAATATATATGTTTATAGAATAATACAGCAAACATTTATATACCTGTCCTTTATTAACATATAATCATATTTGGATGCATGTGTATATCTTTTAAAAGTGAGTTACAGTCATCATACTTGACCCTTTAAAATTTAGGCATGCATCCCCTAAATAATCAAGACATCATCATATATAACAATATTACCAGTATCACACAGGAAAAAAAAAAGATCAGTTTGTCCCTAATATTATACACCGCCAGGACTACTTAAACATGCCATTGTCCCCCAGTTATCTTTTTTGGTTCTTCTTTCCAAACTAGGATCTTATAAATTTTCATGCAAGTCTTTAATCTTGAGCAGTCCCATGCCTTTTATTTTTTACTTCCATGACATGACAACCCCCTTAGTTTTATTTTGATGAATTTCAAACCTACCATAAAGTTGAAAAAAATAGTACAACAAATGCCTAGATTCAACAATTGTTAAAGCTTCGCTTTATGTACTTTATTTCTTTATGTTCCTACTCCCCAATCTTTTGAAAGTTGCAGATAGATATCAAGACCTCTCACCCATAAATATGTATAATGTATCTCCTAAGAACAATAATATTTTGCTACAAAACCACGATCACATCCAAGATTTAACATTAGCCTTTACGTGTCATGTCTCTTTTGTATCCTTTGGTCTAGGATGTTTCGTCCACCTCCACTTAAATATTTATTTAAGTGGGGGTCTTGACTTTGACATCTTTTAAGAGGCTAGACTAGTTTTGTAGATACTCCTTTAAGGTGTATTTGTCTGTTCATTTCCTTGTAGAGTCATTTAACTTGAATATTCTATCCCTTGTATTTCTTATATATTGGACTTAGATTTACAAGCTTCTTTCAATTCAGGTTAAATATTTTTAGTAAGAAACTTCCATGGGTATTTCTTGTTGCACTTCATATCAGGAGGCACCTGATGTTGATTCTCCCAGCATCCCTGATACTGAGTTTTATCACTTGGTTAAAGTGGCAAAAGATTCACTTTTAAAGATTTTAAAGATTCACATTTTAAAGATTCACTTTTCTCCTTGTAGTTACAGAGTAACTGGTATAATATTTTGTATCTTTCAAATGTCATGTTCCACTTTGTCTTTCATCTAATGGTTTTAGTGTCTGCTGATGATCATTTATTGATGAACTTGAATTAGACATTTTGTTGGGATTGCACATTGGTATATTCTTGGTTCAGCAGCACTTAACATTCAAAAGGATAGATAAGTATCTATTCCATTTTTCCTCCATTTTTACCCATTAATATATGTTTTTTTGACACAGTTTATATTGTGGCAAATGTTTCCTTTGTCTGATTTTATGGTTAATTTAGGAAAATATGTGGTAGTGTAAGATTCTCTGTGTAATCTACTTTCTTCAGTAATTTCTAAATGTTGACTTCTGGGGGTGGGGGGTGGGGGAGTTCCAGGGGAGAAAACTGATTCTAGTCAAATGTGTTAAATTACATTATTGAAGCCCTTGTTTCTCGGTTTTAAATATGCTTATGGCTGCTAAAGAGTCATGCTGTCTGAGAAGAAATTTCTGCTTCTGTAAATTTAGCTAAGGTTCAGGAAAATTTTGCAAGCTTTTATTAAATTCTGGGCATAGACATCAAGAATGCCATCATAACTATTAACAGCTTTGGAAACAAGTGTTGGAATGTAACTATATAAACTTTCTTCCCCCTTTGCCTTCTGTGTCCTTGCTGCTTTGGTTTTATCGCTGGGATGGGTGTGAAAGCAACTTGTCTAAAATTTTGCTGCTCATAGGGAGTGACTTAAAATTTCCAGGATAGTTTTAGAGCTGATTCTTGATGTTGGCATTATGCAAGAGACCTCCTGATAATCCTATGGGTGAAGTGAATGTGGATTCTATGAGGGGTCTGTAAGTGTTTATTTTCCCCTGCAAACTTTTTGCAGTAATAGTTACTTTAAATTTAAAAAAATGTATAGGTAGGTATAGTGTTATGGGCTGAATTATGTTCCTCCCAAATTCATACGTTGAAGTCTTAACCTAAGAATGTGACTATTTTTGGAGATAGAATCTTTAAACAGATAATTAAAGTAAAAGGTCATTGGGGTGGGTCCTAATCCAATAGGACTGGTGTCCTTCTAAAAAGAGATTAGGACACAGGCACACAGAGAAAAGAACACGTGAAGTCACAGGGAAAGGGCAGCCATCTATAAGCCAAGGAGAGAGAGACGGCTCAGGAGAAACCAACCCTACTGATACCTTAATCTTGGATTTCCAGCTTCCAGAACTGTGAGAAAACAAATTTCTGTTGTTTAAGCCACCAAGTCTGGATACCCGAGTTATGTCTTGTTAAAAATGCTGCTTCCTGGACACTGTCAGAGACATATTGACATGATACCTTTTGAGAGTCAAATCTGCATTTTAAAAAGCTCCCTGATGGGGCCAGCCCCGTGGCACACTCGGGAGAGTGCGGCGCTGGGAGCACAGCGACGCTCCCGCCACAGGTTCGGGTTTGGATCCTATATAGGATTGGCCGGTGCCTCACTGGCTGAGCGCGGTGTGGGCGACACCAAGCCAAGGGTTGTGATCCCCTTACCGGTCATGAAAAAGACAAAACAAACAAACAAACAAACAAACAAAAAAAAGCTCCCTGATGATTCCACATTGGAGAATAAGGTTACTAACTTACTCTTTTTCCCTAGTGTCAGGCCCAAAGTAAATTAGAAAAAAACGTTCTGAATAAACTAGGGAGAACAATGAACCAGATTAAAAAAAAGAGGTCTCAATAAGTTCAAAATGCCACTAAGTTAACAAAAAAGTCAACATTATGAACTTCAAAAAGTTCATGGAAAAATAGAATTAAAACAATACAGATATTTCCATGAACTTTTTGAAGACCCCTTGTATTTGAAAGCAATAGATTTGAAAATCAAAGTTTTAAAAATCTTCCGAAACTGAGGCCTTTAAAATGTTGAAATTATTATTTTATTGTTCTGAAGTAGATATTTTTGGGAGGATGATGTGATTAAATGTCCCTTGTGTTCTTTAAAAAAGAATATCAGGTTGGCAATAAGTGTAGGGACTCTCTACCTAGCACTAATGTAATAGGGGACTTCTGATTCCTAGGAAGGCACGACTGCCATTTTCATCTACCCTGGCTTCTTGGATGTTCAGAAGCTTAGAGAGAGGGCTGGTGCCCATCGAAGTGGATGTAACTGTATCTGTGGAGGATTATTAAGTTAGTGTGGTTGGTGAAGGAGAAGTAGAAGAAGGTTTTCTGACTTCTAACAATGGACATAGGTGACATTGTAATACAAGGCCATGGCCATTATTAACCACAAAGCGGCTTCTCCTCTGCATCGTAGAGGGCTGCCTGGAAATCACCAGTTAACACATCGTCTGGAATACTATTGTCATTATAGAAGAAACTCAAGAGATAAAAAGCTTATGAACACCCCAATCATCAAATATTTTGAAAAGGATTTCCCAGTGTATTTTAAAGCCACATTATAGATTTTTTCTTCTAATAGTTAAAATGAAGATTTTTTTCTTTGTGTTTTACAATTTAAGCATTGTGAAGTGGAAAGAGTAGGGGGGTCCTTTGTTTTGGATGGGTGTCCTGGATTTGAATTCCAGTTCTCCTGTGTGGTAAAGGCCATGCCGTGGAAATGTTTCCCTAACCTCCATGAGACTCTGCTTTCCTATCTGTAACATGAGGAGAGAGAGAGATCAGCTTCCCCCACTTTACTCACAGAATAGAGATAATAGGAGTAAGTAAAAAAGAGATTATGCGATGTGTTGTAATTGATAAAATGCCAATAAACCAGTGGTCTAAAAAATTTATTGCTATCTACCATTACCAAAATAATTAAATTCTGACTATATCGTCTGATTTATAGTTGATTACAGCTTCATATTTTAGCCATGAAAGAAAATCATTTTTATCTATTTTGGGTCTTATTGGTTTTTTGAAAGTTCCCTTTGCAGATATGAACGTATTGAGAAATCATTTTCTCCACTGGCCTATCAGTTGGAAAATGCAGTAATTAAAATATCAATTTTTGTTTTAAAAATGTAAGGGAAATTAGTATATTAGCATCATTTTATTTTAAACTGCAGACTCATGCCTTTTATTTTTTACTTAATATTTATCAAAGAATTGTCTCACAACTACCTAGAAAGTTTGAAGAATTTAATTCATTAGATCTTCACTTAGGAAAGAATTGTGCTTTTGGTTTAAAAACAGATTGGAGGTTTCAATTAAAGCTTTTCTTTTCTTTTTTTTTTTTTTTTAAATCAGAGGGTGTAGAAGATAGATAAGAAAAAAAGAATATTCTACTAGGTAAATAGTTCTTTCCTATTCTCTTTTATTTTTGCTTTTTTTCTCTTTTATTCCTCCCCACCCCGTTAGAGGAATTGTAAACCATTTCCCCCTTGCCCTAACTAGCAAGTCCCACTATTTCTCTACCTTTTCTCCCTCCTTTTCTCTCCTTCCTTGGAGAGAAAGAAGTGAAGAACCTCTTCGAGGCATATTAGGGGCTTTAAACTTGAGTTTGATTTGTGACCTGTCATAGTTTGAACAATTTGCTTCCATGGTATTTTGCTTATCTCAGCTTCCCAGCTGCACACCCAGCTTCTGCCTCTTCTCTTTCTTGGCAGGTTAGTTTAGCTTATTTTTAAGAGGTAGAACAAGCCTCTACATACATACCCCCTCTCCACCAAATGATTTTCCAGGGGTTATATAGGAAGTCAATGATATCACATTTGGAATTGGGGCCAAACACCCCAATTCCCAATCTCTTTTTTCAATCACTGAGTGACTTCAGCTTCCTGATTATGGCAGTACCCATGGACATTATTTTCTTTTTAAAAGACTTTATGATTGAAAAGTCAGCAGCCCATGGTTGTGGGTCTCTAACCAATCAGTCCAGTAAGACTGAGGATGACATTGGTGATTCTCAGTCAGTGTCCCTCCCTAATTATAAATCTTGACTGCTTTAGAAAAGCACAGTTTATTGAGATAGGGCCCAATCTTCTGCATTTCTAACAGGCAGCCCAGGTGATCTCAGTCTAAGATGGCCATGAGACCACACTTTGGGAACAAATTTTTAGAACAATAAAAAGGGCATTTTGCAGTCGTCTCATCAGAGAAGATACACAGATGGCAAAGGTACTTAGGAAAAAAAATGCTCAATATCATATGTAATTAGGGAATTAAAAATTAAAAAATTGAGATACCATTACATACCTGTCAGAATGGCGAAGATCTAAAATACCGACAATGCCAGATGCTGGGAAGGATGTAGATAAACAGGAACTCCCACTGATTGCTGGTGGGAATGCAAAATGATACAGCCACTTTGGAAGATAGTCGGGCAATTTCTTATGAAGCTAAACATACTCTTACCATATGTTAAGGACTGAATGTTTTTGTCCCTACCCCCCATTTGTATGTTGAAGCCCCAACCCCCCAGATGACTGTATTTGTAGATAGAGCCTTTATATAGGAAATTAAGGTCAAATGAGGTTCAAAAGGGTGGGGCCCTGATCTGATAGGATTCGTGTGCTTATAAGAAGAGACAGGATGTTGTACACCATTACTATATAAATTTTTTGCTTGTCAATTAACAAATAAAAGAAGTGACAGTAAACAAAAAATATGAAAGGCATTTACCCCCCCTCCCGCCCCTGTCCTCAACATTTGAGGACACAGCAAGAAGGTGTCCATCCACAAGCCAGGAAGAGAGCCCTAACCAGAAACCTATCAACCAGCATCCTGATCTTGGACTTCCCAGCCTCCCAAACCATGAGAAATAAATTTCTGTTGTTTAAGGCACCCAGTCTGTGGTATTTTGTTGTGGCATCCTAAGCAGATTAATACATCATATGATCCAGAAATGGCGCGCCTAAGAATTTACTCAAGCAAGTTGAAAATTTATGTCAGTGCAGAAACCTCCACACGAATGTTTATAATGGCTTTATTCATAATTGCCAAAATTGGAGGTAACCAAGGTATCCTTTAATAGGTGAGTGGATAAACTGTGGTGTATCCATACAATGGAATATTATTCAGCAATAAAAAGAAATGAGCTTTCAAACCACAAAAAGATTTGGAAGAAGCTTAAATGCATATTGCTATGTGAAGGAAGTCAGTCTGAAAAGCCTACGTGTTGTTTGATTCCAACTATATGACATTCTGGAAAAGGCAAAACTATGAAGACAGTAAAAAGATCAGTGGTTGCCAGGGATTTGGGGGGAGGAAGGGAGAGATGAGTAGTTGGAGCACAGGGGATTTTTAGGGCAGTGAAACTATTTTGTATGTTGACGTTTTGCACTTTGTCAAAACCCATGAAGCTGTACATCACAGAGGGAACCCTAATGTAAAGGATGGATGTTAGTTAGTAATATGTCAATATTGGTTTATCAGTTGTAACAAATGTACCATATCAACACAAGATAGTAATAAAAGGGGAAAATGAGAGCTGGGGTGGGGTGGGGAGAGGGAATATATGGGAACTCTCTGCAGTTTCTGCCGAATTTTTCCAAAGCCTAAAACTGCTCTAAAAAATACAAAAGGGTATTTTGGGTTCACTCGTGTAAGGGAAATAATTGGAATTAAGATAATTAAAAAATATAAAACATTTTCATTGCATTTGGATTGAGTGTCAGATACAGGACTTAGTTCTGTTGTTTTAAAAATAAGAGAGGTCTGGCCAATTAGCTGAGTTGGTTAGAGTGTGGTGTTATAACACCAAGGTCAAGGGTTTGGATCCCCATTCTAGCCAGCAGCTAAAAATTTCAAACAAAAAATATCATGAAAAAAATTGAGGCACTTTCAAACTGAAGGCGGAGACCCTCAAATGCCTGTTGTTATTGAGAGAAACCACCAGAGGTAATGTGTTTCTCTTACCAAATAGAAGGGTTATAAATCTGTGAAGAAATGTTGAATGTTAAATGTTTTCCTGGTGCATGATAGAATTGTGTAGTGTTTCCTGCATATAGCATTTGGGAGATCAGTTTAAGAGACTTCTTCACCTGTGGGTGGAGTCCTCTTCTGTCCAATAGTCCAATCTATGATTGGCTGCCAGAGGCCTAACAGCTTAGCATTTTAATCAACATTCCTTGCTTGAGACCTGCCTTTTAGGTAGTGTTCAGAGTTAACACCCCATGAATTAAAGAATTGCGCACCCTCCTTCAATAAAAAAACTAAAACAAGAGAATTTCTAGTGTGAATTAGGGAAGACTTATTTAGGCTGCCCTTTCAAAGTGGCCTCTTGGAACTCCTGATTTAATGAAAAGATAAAAGTGTTTTGTAATTAGCAGATCAAAGAACTACTGTGCTTGCTGTTTACATTGTCGGTATGTAAATGAAACTTGTGAAGGGAATGAAAAGAATTTGTTTAACACCTCTTTAATTTTGTTTATGTAATTCTTTTGCATAAAAATCTCTCCCCACTCCCACTTCACATTGATAATGCTAAGTAAACATTAACTTACCTCTCTCACTTTCGTATCAAAGAACTTTAGAAACAGCAGTGTCTGAATTGTCGAGGTTTACTGTATTTAAGTCAGAGATCGAGTTCATCCATCCTCCAAAAAGAAACGTGATCTTGAAAGGTTTGTTCATCAACCCCAAACAATAAATGAATCCATTGATGACTTGAATTTAATGAAGCACCAAAAGAAATGGTGTATCCATGGTAATCTTGAATTGGAATTTGGCAATATCCTTCTGTATAAATTAACAAATGCAACACTTAGCTTGCATGGCTTGTTTGGAATATAATGTATATTTAAAAACAAATGTTGACAGAAGCTTTTCTGTTCAGGTGGTTAGGCAGTTAGCCTTGTGTAAATTGTTGTAGTTCTAGTTCAATCCCTCAAACTGGAGGGTATGGTACTCACCTTAGGCTGTGCTATGATATGAATAAAATGCTGTGTCTAATACATTATTTTTGTAAGATGAATGTTGAGTGCTTTACTTCAAGGCTGTACCTTGTGTTTGGAGAAGAGTGTGTAGTGGAAACATTGGTAAGCTTGCTTACCTGAAAGGAAAACTACAGTATATTTCAAGTCATTCCATCCTTGGTTGCTTTTTGATTAGCAATCTTGGTTTTCTCCAGGACTAGCTGTTATATACAAAATATGCAGGTTCCTGATAAAACCGCACAAAGCAAATGGATTAAAAAACTGTCCAAGAGAGTCTAAATTTTGTGATGATTCTCCACTCTCCAGTAGTCTCGATTTGAGCTTATTGAGGACTAAAAGAAGTTGGAGCATGTTTATGGAAGGGTTTTTTTCAAGAGATTTTCTCTAAGGTCCAAATTAAACTTAAAATAAAAGTAATATTAACTGACATGCAAGGTGTTAGATATAACTCTCGTCACTGTCTAATTACAGCAGCAGTATTGATTGTGATTATTTTTTATAAACGGAGAGAAGATATTTGACCTTTTTGTTTGTTTCTTTTGTAATACTTTTTAAATACTTATAGGGAAGAAGGAGAGCAAAGAAGTAAGTGGTTAACATTTGTATTTTTGGCCATTGGTGGGGCTGGGGTTGTGTGCATGTTGATGGCTAAGATAGGTAGTCTTCTTATACTGTGAGACTGGTGGCTAAGCCAGAGCTCTTGGGTCGTGCTGAGGTGACAACAAGCTAGGGCTTTATTTAATGGGCCTCATTGGTATAACTGGGATAGGATCTCATTGCTCCCTATTTACCTCACAGAAGTCTGGTGAGATTTAATTAGTTGTACTTACAGAAAGCTACCTGGGGCCTACATTTAAGGTCTGAATTCACCCAGTACCTGCCCCTCCTCCAAGAAAACAAAAGGTAGTTCCTTCCTCTTCCCTACCTGGGCATTATGCACTGACCGACCTCTGTGGGTCACCAGCTGGAGGCTTTCTTCACATTTATGCTTCGTCCTGTCTAATCCCCCGTGTGTGTCCCTAACTTGATTTTGGACTTGAAAGTAAAAAGGGTAGGGTTAGAGGAAACAGCTCTTCCCCTCTAATCACAGACTACCTTTCCACATACCTTTCATACTTCACTATCTCATAGAAAATTAAGTTTGTGTACCCCCATAATAGCCCTCATCAGCTTCCTGCAAAGAAACTTTTTAAAAAAACATTTATTTATATGTTTTTTCATTCATAGGCTAGAATTATTGTGAGTGAATTATTTGGGTACTTGGAAGTCTTTTTTGGAGAGATGCTTTTTAAATCTTCTCTTGGGCTTTGGGCAGGACCACGTTTCCCCTTGTCTCCCCATGATGCCAATTTGATTTATCCTTATTCTTAACCCTGCTTTAAAAACTGTTAAATATTTTATATCCCATAAGGTAACACTGTCCAATAGAAATATAGTACAATCTTAAGTTTTCTAGTGGCTATATTTAAAAAAGTAAAAAGAAACATAAAGTTAATTTAACAGTGTAATTTATTTAACCCAGTATGTACAAAATACTATCATTTTGACATGTAATCAATGTAAATAATTAATAAGGTATTTTACATTTTTGGGGTACTGTCTTCAAAATCTGGTGTGTATTTAGATTTCATAAAATATGTAGTTGGAAAATGCAGATTCATACACTTAAGTTCTTCCAAACGTATTCAATGTTTTTCTAGTAATTTAATTGATTTTATATATATATATATATATATATATATATATATTTTTTTTTTTTTTTTTCCTTTTT
>NW_007727924.1:249072-284924 GCF_000696425.1 Galeopterus variegatus | reverse complement strand
TTTTTGTGACCGGTAACGGGATCGCAACCCTCAGTGTCGCGCCCACACTGCGCTCAACCAGTGAGTGGACCCGTCTCTATATGGGATCTGAACCCTCTGCGGGGAGCGCCGCCGCGCTCCCAAGCGCCGCACTCTACCAAGTGCGCCACCGGGCTGGCCCCAATTGATTATATTTTAAAAATTAAAATAAAAATGTAGCTCCTCAGTTGAACTAGCCACATTTCAGATGTTCAATAGCCACATGTGGCTGCTGTATTGGATATCATAGTGTTCTTTGTCATTTTTTCCCATTTTCAGATAATGAAACTGAGGCCCAGATTAATAATCACTTTTTCATTAATAATCACATTTTCATTCACATGCTAGATGTAACTAGGAAAGGGATGACTTACCCGGTCTTATTTTTATTCCATCCAGTAGTTCTAGGGTAGAATCCATATCCTCCAAATTGTTGTCTGTCTCTTCTATTATGCTAGCTAGATTCTAATAATTCCCTTTGCTGAGGAATATTTTCTTTCATAAATAAAAATTTAAAGGAATCATTCTTTCCTGTTCAGTGGTGTGAGGTCTGGATTAACCTTTTTATAGCAGAGACTACACTAGCCAGTTTTAGCAAGGAGGGATTTAATATAGGGAATTAGGTGCTTAATATATGTTGGAGGGGCTGGAGGAACAGGCTCTGGGTTGAATTTCTAGGAATGACTCTCAGAATAACGTTGTAGAACTGGCCAGCCAAGGAAACTGCTACCTCTGCTGTAATCAGGTAGCTGAGCAGTCAAGCAGCAGGCTTCAGGACCCCGTAGCCTAGCTGGCAAAATGGTGCAGGTGTTTGCTCTTCACCCTTGAAACTGAGTACTGAATACCAGGAGTTCAGCATCAGAAGCACAGCCCCCACCCCCCAGTGTTTATTTTTACCGTTCAGATCTGTCATGGCTGTGCCTGGCGGAAGCTCTCTCCTCTGTTGTGCAATAAGGGGACTAGAATGTATTTGAACGAACAAGTCTGTGATAATTGCCTAACTGGTTAGCATATTGGTGCGGAAGTCAGCTACGAGACAAGGTAAATCTCTGCTGAGCCTGTAGCTGTTTGTCTTACTGGGAGAATTTCGCAGAGATGTTGAGAAGGTACATGTGATAAGAGAACAGGTGCTATGAAATGAAGGTGTGATTTCATCTCTGGAGGGCATTTCTCCAGGTCAGTATCTTCTGGAAAGATAAGAACAAATGGTAATACTACTGGATAAAACTTGATTACTGTGTGTTTTGAAAGATCTGAGAGTTCAGCTCCATGCGAATATATCAGTGCTGTTTAAATATTCAGGTTAGTGTTCTCGCCTGCTTTAAGGTTTTTTTGTGTGTGAATGTGTGTCCAACATTCAGGATCTTTAAAATATGAGGGAGGGGAGATTAAATTGAAAAATTTACCCTACTATTATTGTTTTAACTGTAGTTATTAGATATATCAAATACAGGTGTAAATCACTACCCAGAATAGTATGTAATTTTTAAAAAGATAAGTAGAAAGAGTTGTTTCTTGGAACTATTGTGGATAAACATAATAGACATTGGGCAGTGTTGCAGAATTAATCCTGGTTTGGAAGTTACTTTATTCCATAGTGATTTTTTACAGAACTATTGTTCTTCAAAATGTGTAGTATAAATCAAATAATGTGAAAATTCAGACATTGAAATTAGGTTCAGTTGAACACAATTTATCATATTTTTATTGCATCTCAATATTTGGCATGTCTCATTTTGTTTAGTGTAAAGCAGTGGGTCTCTCAAGTGTGGTCCCTGGATTAGTGCCAGCATCACCTAGGAGCTCATTAGAAATGCAAATTATTGGACTCCACCTTGAACCTATTGAATCAGAGATCCTGGGAGTGGTGCCCTGCACCCAGCACTCTGCATTTTAACAAAGATCCTATAATTTATATTTCAGACAGCCTTTAGCTTATTATAGTTTTGTTTTAATCTCCTTAAAAAATTAACTTTATTTGAATTTCCTTTAACTTACTTTGTAGGTATCCGTTTATTTCCACTTTAGTTATATTTGTATAATGTCTCAGTGGTTTTTAAAATCCTTTTTCTATAAAAAAGAAATCTTTGCTTTACTCTTAGTTTTTAGACTTGGTGGGAGATGTGAAAAGATCACAGGAGAACAAACCAAATGGTTTCGATAGGTCACTTTAGGCAGTAGCCTGGAGGTTTTTCATTTTGCATGCAAGTGTATACTTTTTTGAAGGAGACTCTGTATCTATGATGGAGGAAACAATTCTTTGAGTAAGAAGAGGTTTTTAGATTTAATTTTCCTTCAAATAATAAAAAGGTAGTTCAGAAATTTTTTCTTAAAACTAATCGAGTGAAATGAGAAATCTGGAAGCTATTTATTTATTTTTAATAATTGACAAAATTTGTATATATTTATGTGGTACAATGTAATGTTTTGATATATCTATACATTGTGGAATGATTAAATCAAGCAAATTAACATATTCATCACCTCACATACTTAGCTCTTTTTGTGGTAAGAACTTTTAAAATCTACACTTTTAGTAATTTTCAAATATACAGTACATCATTATTAACTGTGGTCACCATGCTATACAATAGGTCTCCAGAACTTATTACTTCTGGCTGATAGAAACTTTGTACCCTTTGACCAACATCTCCCCAACACCCCCACTCTCATTCCAGACTTTGTTAAATCACCATTCTACTCTCAACTTTTATGAATTTGACTGTTTTAGATTCCACATTTAAGTGAGATCATGCAGTATTTGTCTTTCCACAGCTGGTTTATTTCCCTTAGCATAATGTCCTCCATGTTCATCCATGTTATTGCAAATGACAGGATTTCCTTTTTTTTTTTTTTTAAGGCTGAATAGTATTCCATTGTGTATGTATACCATATTCTCTTTATCCATTCATCCATTGATGGACACATAGGTTGTTTTCATATCTTAGCTATAGTGATTAGTGCTGCAGTAAGCAGAGGAATACAGATATTTCTTCTGCATATTGATTTCATTTCTTTTAGGTATGTATCCAGAAAAAGAATTGCTGTATCGTGTGGTAGTTCTATTTTTAATGTTTTGAGGAATCTCCATACTGTTTTCCAAAATGGCTGTAGAAATTTACGTTTCTACCAACAGTGTGCAAAGGTTTCCTTTTCTTCACATCACTTGTTATCTTTTGTCTTTTTGATAAAAGCTATTCTAACAGATGTGAGATCATATCTTATTGTGGTTTTAATTTGCATTTCCCGAATAATTAGTGATGTGGAACATTTTTTCATATACCTGTTGGCTATTGTATGTCATCTTTTTTTTGGTCTTTTTTTGTGACCAGTAACGGGATCGCAACCCTCGGTGTCACGCCCGCACCGCGCTCAACCAGAGTGGACCGGTCTGTATATGGGATCTGAACCCTCGGCGGGAGCGCCACTGCGCTCCCAAGCGGTGCACTGTAGCAGTGCGCCACCGGGCCGGCCCCTTGCCCGTTTTTAATTGGGTTATTTTCTTGCTGTTGAGTTCCTCATATATTTTGGGTATTAGTCTCTTATTAGATTTAAAGAAACATTTAAAGATGTTTTCTTCCATTCCTTAGGTTGTCTCTTCATTCTGTTGTTTCCTTTGCTGTGCAGAAGTTTTTTAGTTTAATTCAATCCCATTTGTCTAGTTTTGCTTTTGATACAAAGTTACAGGCTTTTGTTGGAAGTCGGTTATAAGCTTACCCGTGTTTATAAGACTTATTTAAAATATGTATTTCTTTACAAAATTAAATAGCACTATATGAAAGTAAATCTTTGTTTTTTAAGGGATGATGTGTATGTGTGTATGTGTGGTGGACCTTGTTTTGTGTTACTAAGCGACTGTGTGTCTTTCAGTAATACTAAGACACGTCTTCTATTTTCAGTGAGTAGTAAAGCATAGAGTTTTACCTGTAGCTTCTTAACTTTGTATGAAACACTGTTTAGCAATTGTGTAGTTAGTTTACAAAGTCTATTTGTGACTCATCTTCAGGCTATGGCTTTTTCAAGTTACACTTAAAGGTCAGAGTCTATTTAGTCCTTACCCCTGCTTTTTCTAAATAGGAAGCGAGTCAAAAAGAGCAAGAAAATATGGATTTTGTTGGGACTGGATTTGGACCAACAGGTTTTTTTATTTTAAGGGGTTGCTTTTTAAGAAAGAACAATAGGTATTGCTAGGAATTTACAGAATTACCAACTAATTTGAAACTTAATCTTTTTTAAAGTGTTATTAATGAAAGTTGAGCCTTTGAATTTTAAATTTTCTTTAAATGTTTGATTTCTATATAACACTGACAAAAACAAACTAAAAAATTCTTAAGGGTTCAGAATCCCTTTTCCACATATGTCCTAAATGTGCATACGTCTAGATCTGTTCCGATGTTAATGACATTCCAAAAATCTTATTTAAACAATAATAGTTTGAAGTAATAAGCTTGAAAAAGTGTTTAAAACTGTGATAGATATAGGAGAAATAATTTTCAAGTTTGTTTGAAAATGTGGAGTTTATGTTTAACTTTATTAATTTTAGTTTAATTTATTTTGAGCATTAGTGAATAACATTGTAAAAACAAAATACTTTGAGTACTCAGTTGCTTTTTATTACTACCTAGTTAGTAGGACTGATGGAAGAAAATTATGACCTGATTGTTTGGACTTGAATCTATGGAATTCTGACTTGATTCGTTGGAATTATGACTGTTGTCACTGTATAAACAAATAAAACAATCTCTGGCTGCTCACAGAGTTTTTGTCCCTTGGGTAGATATAATGTCCTGGCATTTTTCATATTCTGTTATCAAAGCCAAGGTCTAGAATTTTAAGTGGGAAATTGGCTCTGGAATAATCAAATGCCAAACAAAGCCCATCTGAAAGTGCAATAAAGTAAAATTACCGTATTGCAAAATATTAGCATTACTGAACTAAATCCCCACAATTTGAGGATCTTTACTGTAAAGTTGTTATTGTGTTATAGAGCAGGGTAGTTTGGGCCAGCTGGGGTCACTACTTTGATCCACAAATGGGGAGCCAAGGGTTCACTTTCCCCTTGGGGTTGAAGGAGGAGGGTTGCTTGCTGGTACAGACCACAGTGGGTAATGTGGGGAAGAAGCCTTTACTGAGCTTTTGCTTCATGTGGAATGCCAAGCACTGAGCTAGGAGCTTTACATGTAACTAGGGTATTGGAAGTGACTAAATGATGACATACCTAAAGTCATAGAACTTATAAATGGAGAAGCTGGGATTTGAAATGATCTCTTTACTCCAAATCTCTTTCTGAAACTGGGTGTTTTGAATTATCAAGGACACCAGTGAGTTTTCTATAGTTACAGGTGTCATCATTGCTTGTGTATTTTTCGTAATGTCAAGCACAGTTTTAAATATGGTGTAGGAAATTCCAATAGCTTTCAGACTTGAAAAGTCTTGGAACATCTTAGTGACTGTTTTGTTTTAGTGTTAATAATTTGGGAGTGTAGGTGATTGCTATTCAGAGTGGATTTATGACCACTTTTAAAGAAGGAGTGAGCCTAGTTTTCAAGGAGCGACATTGTGTGGTAGTGTGTGCAGTAGCTTGTGGAGGCTTTCTGGGTCTAAAAAACAGTATTTGCTTATTAGCAAGTATCCCAAGCAAGTTACCTGGTTTCTCTGAGACTCAGTTTTTGAAAAATGGGAATAGGGTGTGAATAACATGGTGCTGGGCCTATTAACATTCTGTAAATGCTGGCTGCTATTATTGAGGTTTATGGATCTTTTAATTCTTTTTGATGTATTCCTTTTACAGTTGCATTTTCCCCTTGGTCTTGAGGATGGACAGGAGGAATGAAAATGTTACTATCACATATGGTTAGATTGGAATCTGAAGCTCAGGATAGTTTTACTCTGGCAACTTTTGCAAGTAGATTAAATTTTCTTTTTCTGTTTGCGAGTTTATGTTCCTCCTTTTTTCTGAGGCATCCTGAAAACAAAGATGTGATTCTTACATTCTTGGTTGGAATCTCTCCTCCAGCACCACTGAATTTAATCTCTTACCCTCAATTTCTTCATTTCTGAAATGAAGATAATACTTGTACTTCCTCTCAGGACTGTTGCTAGGATTAGATGAAGATACAGTTAAGTTGTTTGACATAACAAGGGCTCAATCAACTTGAGCTAAAAGGGGAACTAAACCTTTTTAAACAGATGATATTTCCCTTCAGGAAAAGGAATTAATTTGTTTTACTTTCTGTTGTGATATTTCTGTCAGATTCTTTTCATTCTATGCTTGTTACATCCTCACAAGAAACTTTGTTTATGTGGATTTCTGGTGTGTGTGCCTCAGGGCACAGTAGTTTTCTCTTGCTACAGTTTGGTTTGCTGTGACTGGGATGGCTTCTAAAGGCATCCAGATAAGAGCACCAGAAATGTTTTTCAGCCATCATCATACTAATAGTAAATGTTTATTTTCTGAATATAACATAATACGATTTTTGTTAAAAAGCTCACAGAAAAAAATAAAATTATCCAGGATCCCTTCACCAAGAAACCATTAGTATTAGCATTTTATTGTATATATTTCAGCACCCCCAGCTTTTTATTATAGAAATTTAAAAATACTCAGAAAAGTAGACAAAATAGTATAATAAAAAGTTACATATTTATTACTCAGCCTTAATAATTTTTTTTTCTTCCTTTTTGTCTTTTTTTGTGACCAGCAACGGATCGCAACCCTCAGTGTCGTGCCCGTACCGGGCCGGGACCGGCAACGGGATTGCAACCCTCGGTGTTGCTCCTGCACCTCGCTCAGCCAGTGAGCGGCCGGTCTGTATGTGGGATCCGAACCCTCGGCGGGAGCGCCACCGCGCTCCCAAGCGGCGCACTGTAGCAGTGCGCCACCAGGCCGGCCCCAGCCTTAATAATTTTTAACTTAAAGACAATCTTGTGTCATCAATACCATCACCCAAATCTCCTTTTCTCCCTCTCTCCCTCTCTCCAACTGAATTTTGAAGTCAGTCCTAAACATCTTACCCTTAAATCCATAAATATCTCAGTGGCATAGGCTTTTAAAAGGCATAGGCTGTGTTATTTATCACAGTTTCTAAAAGTTTCTAACCCACACACCCACACACATCCACAACCCTGTTACTTTAGGGTATATTTGAGTGTTTATTTCTGGTCACTGTTTTTAATTCTTCTTAGCTAGGGTTCATTAATTTGGAATTGTTGAATAGCCACAGAACTAGTACACCAAGTCAACACTTTAATGGTCCCTGAAAACAGGTCTGGGTTAGGAATGGAGGTGAGTATTTTGGTGGGTGGTGTTGTGGGTGGGTGGGAAGAGTTCTTGAAACTGGGCTTTTTTTTTTTTTTTTTTGCTCACAGAACGAAGAGCTATTAGCTTTCAGGTCTAGAAGCCAAGTCTTAGGATATGTAACCAGTCTTGACTCTGAGCTGAAGACCTGCTTGGTTAATGTGTAAGGCAGTTTATTCATTTCAAAACATATGTTACTGTTGGATATGTACCCAGTGTCTTGGTCACTGGGTCCATTCCATAAATCTGGGTAATCATGATAATGCAGCCAGGGCTATTTTTATTAACCAAATTGTGGAACGTTTCTTATGCCGAATCTTGAAGTTACGCTTTCTTGGAACACTGGCAAGGAAAAGGTGAACTGGTAAAGATGAACTGAATTCACTCTAATTTCAATGCTCAAGTCTGAAGATTTACTAAGACACAGTTTGACATAGAATAAGTTTCCTGTGCCATTTTATGTTTAGGCCCATTCATGCATGGGATGGCTGTCAGTTGGTGACTTTGATAATTTGAGATTGCAACTAGCAAAGTGAATAACCTTTTTTTTTTTTTTGTCTTTTTTCCGTGTCCGGCAACAGATCGCAACCCTCAGTGTTGCCCCCGTACCGGACCGGGGACCGGCGACGGGATCGCAAGCCTCGGCGTTGCTGCCACGCCTCGCTCAGCCAGTGAGCGGGAACCGGTCTCCACATGGGATCCGAACCCTCGGCGGGAGCGCCGCCACGCTCTCAAGCGGCGCACTCTCCAGTGCGCCACCGGGCCGGCCCAAGAAACACTTTTAAAAAAATTTATTTATTTATTTATTTATTTTTTTCCTTTTTGTCTTTTTTACTGACCGGTAATGGGATCGCAACCCTCGGTGTCGCGCCCGCACCACGCTCAGCCAGTGAGCGGGAACCGGTCTCCACATGGGATCCGAACCCTCGGCGGGAGCGCCGCCACGCTCTCAAGCGGCGCACTCTCCAGTGCGCCACCGGGCCGGCCCAAGAAACACTTTTTGAATGATTTTTTTCCTTGAGTAGGAGAAGGGCGGAAGTAGAGGAATAGAGAGAAGGCTTTTTGTGCCAAGGGACTAGAATATGCTAAAGACTGACAAAGCAGGTTTTTTTTTTTTTTTACGGTTTTGATGATGACTACATATACCAGATCTCTGGGCACCACAGCTTTTCTTTCTCGGGGAGTGGAGAGGAAACATACAATCATATTTCTTCTGGGACTTGGATATATTTGATTGAATATATTTGAAATACATTGAATATTTTTGAAAAAGTGCCATAATTGGTGGTTACCTGGGCAAGTTTCAAAAACTCATGGTATAGGTGAATTGTAGACCTACTCTGTGGTTAACTTTGTTCTGATAGGAATATTATATTAAGCTGACGTTTACCTAGAGGTGTGTATTAGATTGTGAGAATAGAGGTTGTATTTTTGGCAGTGGTCCTATAAAGAAAGTGAACATTTAGATTCTTGGATTAACTGGGGCACTCTGAAAGTTTTCCTTTTCAGCTGATGAATTGATAAATTATTTTTCAGTAAAGTCAGCCTTTGTTGGATTCAACCAACTGTGGATCAAAAATACTAAAAAAAAAAAAAATTATATCTGTACTGAACATGCCCAGACTTTTTTCCTTGTCATTATTCCCTAAACAATACAGTATAACAACCATTTACATAGCATTTACATTGTATTGGGTATTATAAGTAATCTAGAGATAAGGTTTATGGGAGTATGTGCATAGGTTTTATGCAAATACTATGCCATTTTATATCAAGGACTTGAAAATCCTCAGCCTTTGGTATTTGTGGGAGGTCCTGGAACCAATCACACATGGATACCGAAGGACGACTGTATGTGTGCCCCACGATGGGCACAGCTGCATTACAGCTCACTGTGTTTTCCTCATCCCTCCCAACACCTGAGCCCAAACTTCTCTAAGTGTAGATGATAACCTAGTGGAGCCTAAGCTTGATCGTTGTACACTTAGACCAACAACACACTTTCAGAAGATAATCTTGTCAATTGGAAACAAATGCTCAATGGAGTATTCTTTCAACTGATGGGAGAAAACTAAATACCATAAAAAAATACACAATTAGGTAATAAACTAGAGATTTTACCTAATTTGTGTGGTATGAAGCACTTAATTTTTTTGATTCTCTGTACATTTCAATACTGTAATAATATTATTTCTGGAAGTTTCTTGGGCATTTTCATTCTCTAACTTTTTATAGATAAATCATAGGCCCGTACACTGAGTTTAGTGTAGAAAGCAGTGATACTAAGTGTTACCCATACTGTGTGGTATTTCTCCCTCTGCCTACAAAACATTTGCCTTTTAAAAGAATGGATGGCTCAAGAGATTAGTGATGGGGAAGTGGAGGTTTTCACATTGGTTCAGATTTGACCTTGGTCAGTGATGCTTGAAAATCAGCACTATTTAATAGGCATTAAGAGAGCCCACTTTTTGATCCACTTCCAGTGGATAAATATCCATAGTTCTTTAATGCCACAGTTGCGGAACTAATTGGCAGAATTAAATGATTTAAGAACTTTACTCCCCTTTTGCTCTCAGAAAATGGTTGTTGTTTAAATCAGAATCTCGGAGATGGCATTAGTCATTTTTGAAGACCTGAGACTGTAGCTGGCTTTGCAGCTCTTACTGTATTGGGAAGCTTATGTGCTTTGCATTGCTTTTAGTAGAGGTTGAGGGAAGGGCTGTATTTTCTCAGTTTGCTGTTTTCCCAAATTCGGGACTTGCTCATCTGACCCTAGACACTTTAAAAAACAATACTGGAGTCATTCATCGTCCAAGATTCATTCCCCTTTTCACCATGATCAAATAAAGGGAATGTAAGGACGGCCTATTTTTCTGTCTCCTTGTTTTCCCTCTCAAAGAATTTCAGTGCACAAAGCTTTTTCTGATACCCTACTTCTGATTGATACAATGGATTTTTGCAGTGTGGCTTAAGTGAAGTTAGCAGTGTTTTATGTTTTATGCTCAGTATCTGCCAGTCTTGATCACTCTGTATTTATGGACCTTCCAGGGAAGGGTGTGCGCTTCAAGATGATGTATTACCTGCTAATTTGTTTGCTGAAAGATGGGCCCATATATTTAGAATGATGACAGATCAGAATATTTAGCTAAATGTATTCAGTCAGTGTCTCATTTTTCAAAACACAAAAATTCCAACATGCTGCTGTAAAAATGCTGTGCCATAGATGGATTTTACTTACTAAATGAATTTCTATCCTGGCTAGGCTCATTCATTTATTTGTTTTCAAAAATCATCTTTTGTTATATGTTAACTTGGGTAATGAAAACTTCTTGCTGATTCTTTTTCTTCTTTTGCAGATTCTGCTTGTCATTCCTGCAACTCACATTCTTTTTTTCTTATTGCAGTATTGGCTACATCTTTACCACATAAGGAAGGTCAAGTACAGAAATCTATAAGTCTGATTACCCTTTGTTCTCTCAGTCTGTAGCCAAGAGGTGTAGACAAGGCCTTCACTGAAGGGAAAAGGGGGGTAAATCCAAAACAATGGGCTTGCTTCCCCAGCTGAGAAGCTTTAGGGTTGTAAGAGGAATTAAAAGTGTCATCTGAGAAGGCAGAAAAGCAGTGGTTACTCTTAGCAGGTAGAGATGGTGCTTGTTCCGGACGTCCCTGGGGACCTTTATTGAGTTATTTCTCTCCCCACACATAAAGAATCCAGAGATGTATTTAGCTTAGCTTATCTGAATAAACTGTCAACCGAAAGAAAAGAAAAAGAAAGGCTGTCTTCAACTATTATTTGCCAAATATGTGATACCACCCCCTCCTCAATTGGGACAGCAAGATTAGATATTGAGTGAATAAAATGTATTCTTCATTGTAGTTTACCTGTATATAGCAAGTGACCTTAAAAAGAAAAAGTATAAGGATGTTTAGAAATTAGCAGATCGGATTCCAGGTAAACCCATTAATGATGTTCCTTGGTGACATGTTACTGATTTTTCCCAGGGCTGTACTTGTAATCTATATGTTTTAAAGGCATTTAAATTTGGAGTTGATCATAGCTGTAGGGATAAAGTTTCTCCCTTGAACTCTGCCTAGTTTGCTTCTTGGACACATTCCCCAGCCTGTCTAAGAGCTCTGATAGGCTGCTGTGCTTCTTGGCTCCAGGCTTTTAGGATCTCAGCTAGCATGCCAGCTGGGCTCTGAGCTGTGATTGGGTAGGGGTGGAGTGGGGTATTGCTGGGAGGTGTTGGGATGGGTACAGTATGAGTAAAATAAACACAAAATGCAAGGTGTGTTTTTGAGACCCCACAACTCTCATTAGTTATGACTTGAAGGCAGTCCTTCAGAGGAGAACCTGCTGCGTCACATATTCTACCACATAAAGTATTAGGGAATCACTTCTGTTTATCTGGTCCCACCAAGTGGAAAGATAGGCGGATCTACTGAGGCTATTATTCTTAACAGTATCTTCTCTTAGGAAATTAAAGTGATAAATTCTTTCTACCCAATCACTTCATAAGTATCCTTAATATAAAAAATAACTTGTGTCCAGAAAGTGGTCCTTCTACCATTGAAAAGATTTACTTCTTTTTTTCTTGTCACTCTTTATGTGCAGTGTATTTTCTTTTGTTATACTTCTGGATCTGTTTAACTAGATTGTCTCTGAGATTTTCCTTGCTGGTGCTAAGAGTCCATTGGCTGGCTGTTTATATTTATGAAGTAGTTTCTTAAATCCTGTTAGTGTCATAGATCAAATTTTAAATCCCTTTACATATTTCTTTAGAGATATAAAGCCTTTTTTGTTTTGGGATTGTAAATTATTTTTATTATTTATTTATATTTTTTATTATTAACATATTCATTATTATAAATCATAATTTTTTTTATGCCCTTTACCCAACCAATCACTCCCCAAACCCTCCCTCTCCTTCCCCCCATCTCTAGTATCCTTAGGTTGTTTTTTTTGTTTTTGCTTCTTTTTCTTTTGTGAGGACTGCATGAATATGGTGGTGGTGATAGGAGTAGAGGCAGGAATGGAAGCAGAAATAGCAGAATTCAAATATTTTAAACTAATTTCCTTTGTCATGCCATATTTTTTTTGCTGTTCTATGTAGCCAATGATTGATATAACTGGTTTTATTCTGGAAGTTATAGAATCATTTAATATAAGGACATAGTCCTTTTCACAAGCATAACTCTCTGTACTACATTGTAAATATTGACATGCATGACTTTTTGTATATCTCCTCAATAATAAATGTGATTAAATTATGAAAACTATTACATATAAAATATTCATAGAAAAGAGAATATTGAAATTCTTATGTCTGAGATTATGCTTAGGATTCTCCTCATCTCCCAATGGTGATCCTCCTCACTTCTGGTTTCCAATCCCGCCCTCCCCCAAAAGAAACTCCCAAACAAATGAAAAAACAAAACTCTACATTCTTCAAAAGGATCAGAGAGAGTTAATTATAGTGATATGCATCAAGCAGGACAATTGTAGCTGTTGGTCTGTCCCAAAGCCTACAGAAGGTTCTTATTTCATAAGCAGAGATAATTTGTTTTTCTCTGTGTGCCATATGGTTTTGCAACTGCAGAGATCAAACAGATTTGTGGATGTAAACTTCAGTTCTGTACTTAAAAAAAACTGAGTCGTGTGGAGATTTTCGTAATGTGCTTGAATCATTGATGCCAACCAGGTCTGTTGGAATCAAGGGTCCCTTGTCAGTTTTGTAAGCAACTATGTATGGTGGTTTTTATTTGCCTTGGATTTTAAAGACAACTTTAGAAAGGAAACTTGGAACACAAATTGTCAATTGGAATGCAGTGATTATTTGTTTTTTTTATAAAGACGATGATCAAAACCAGCAGTCATTAGCAGAGAAGAATAATAGTTCTCAAGCTGCCCATGTGGTCTCTGGAAAAGACTGGAGTTTTTTCTTAATCAGAGAAGTATTAATTACACTAATTTATTTTAGGAGTAATTATTTTGAGGATAGTCTTCACAATTAAGAGTTTGAGGTGTTTTTTTTTTTTTTTTGATTGCTATTTTTAAAAGGGGAAAAAGAATATAAGTGTGCCAGTGATTTCCCTCTTGTTTTTAATGTCTGTATGTATGTGTTCTGTCCTGCTGGACACGTGTGTAATTTTTAATACAAACGTACATCAAAAAGGTCACGGAAAGATTCCTATTATCTTTTAGTTTTTATTTTCCACTAACTTTTTGGAGTATCCAAGTATAGTGCTCAGTTTATCTAAAGTACACACATATTCCCTGGTTCCTTTGTTTTCCAGTTATAAAACTTAACAATGTATCCAAATTACCTAAACTGTTTCCATTTATAGATGTAAAATTTGATAGAGGCTAAGGCATCCTCTCTGCTTGGAATGTTCTCTCCTGTTAGCACACAAGGCTCCCCCCCACAATCCTTGCAATCTTAGGTAAACTATTATTCTCCGAGGAAAGCCTTCAGACCCAGCTTCTTACACTATTAGGTTTTCTGGTCACACCCTATACATAATTCTTTTGTGTAGCAGCCACCACATTTATAATAATTCCTTAATTTTAGTTTACCTGGCATCTCTGCTGTTTATCTGGCCCAAAGAAACAAGAACTGTTTGTCCTGTTTTCTGCTCTATTCCTAGCTCTTGGCTTATGATGGGTGCTCAGTAAATATTTGTTGAATAAATGACAGTATAGTCGGTGTAAATCATGCCTACTTACTATGTATAAATATAACTTTTTTCTTTTGCTAATTTTCATATAGAGCATCTTCCAAAATAGCAGTTGTGGTCTTTTTTTTTCTCTTAAACATGACTACATACCTTCTGCTTGCATGTCATGAGAAAGATTTTGTTGTCTGGATATCCAGATGTTAGTCCTGATTGTTTTTTTTTTTCTTCACTTCAGCTCATGCATGGCAGCTATTATTTTTCTATTTCTCAGGCTTATAATTCCAGAACCCACATCAGGAATAAGCAGACAGTAATGAATTTCCACGTAAACTTCACAATATGTTTCATCTTTGTTGGTACAGAGAACGAGACCCAAGACTGCTTGAAAAATATAGGATTATAGTGGGAGCTCTTAAAAATCTTGTCATCCAGCTCTCCCTCATTTTATATCTGATGAAACCAAGGGCACAGGGAGGTTATGTGGCTTTGCCCAAAGTAAAATGATTAGTTTGGTTAGTGTTTGAGTAGGGTGGAAACCCAGTCACCTGACTCTATATTAGTTCTCTTTCTGCTACAGAACCTTTGTGTTTGGCAGAAAGTCAGTTTTTCTGCTTACCAAAACTTTGTTGTGCATATCGAACATTCATGAATGATTATTTCATAAATAGGTATTTTGTACTCCCTCAGGCAGTGATGATAACAGATTCTTAACATTTGACAGCACCAAGTATACTCTCCTACATAACTCAGGTGGAGGGGACATTCAGATTGAAGGATGTAATGTAATGCATTTCAGAGGGGCACCGTGATTTGGCCAAAGACTCTGCAATAGTAAGATCTGTCACCATACCTCTCTGCCCACCTCTGCAAAAGACTTTGAGACAAATATCCTTATCCCAGCAATTTATTTGGGGGATGGGGAGGTGGGTGGGTAGGAAGTCAGGTAAGTTAAGGTGGAATGCCAAAATAAAGAGGAGGTTCACCCTACCTGGATGCTTTTCGTACCCCCTGCTCTGATGTAGAAACCCCCCTCAGGCATCCTTTTGTAAAAACAGCTTAGAAACTGGAATGCCAATTTGAACACCACACACTTCAACCGGTTAACCAGAACTTTGTTTATTTTATGTTGCCTTTTAATAACAGAAGTTAAAAGTGTCTCATTTTTTAAAAGTACTCAAACATACATTTTCCAAAGGAGTATCCTGTACTCTGTTTCAGGAGCACAAATATTCCAAAATACTTGTATTTATATCAACATTCTAAAATAGACATTATAAAGTGTAAGAACTTTATGTCTTTATATAAACTTATTTATAATATACACAAATTAGGGAAATTCCCAGTGTAGATTGATTCCTGAGGGACTGAATCATGTGAGGTCCCCCCCCACTTTTTTTTTCTTTTTTGCTACAGATCTCTTAGCCATAATGGTGGACCTAGGTCAGAATAAAGCACCATAGTACCTCATCCCACCTCACCTTTCAGCCTTTTAGTGAAAAAACAAGCAGTGATCACCTTATCCAAATCAGGCCATTTGAGACCCTTCACCAGAATTGTGCAGAAGCTGTGAGAAAGTCGCTCTCCTCTTCCTTTCTGTTTGCAGTGGCAGCAGGTTTCAAATCCAAAGCAGTTTGCAGTTGTGGTTCCAGCCTGTGGAGACAGAGCTTGCTGATGAAAATGACACCACCAAGTTTCTCAGAGTGAGCCAAGTGAATATGAATTGCATTTACCAGGTGATATTTCAGAGATGTCCTTCAGGCAGTGGTTGTGAAACTACAGTGTGCTCAAGAATTCCCTGGGAGTTTGTTTAAAAATGTGGATTCTTGATATCCACCCCAGACTGTCAGATTCTCTAGGGATCCAGGAATCTGTATTTCCCATAAATATCCCTGATGATTATAACGCTTTTGGGTGCCATTGAATTGATAAGGGCCTATTCTTCAGCTTGGCAGCCTTGCATTTAGGTGGAAGGGAGGTTTAGATTTATTGCAATTAATAGGCTATATCACAGTTAGGTTTAGAAAGGTGCTTTCTCAAGGCCAAATATGGGACCACATTTATTATGGCAAATTATTTGTTAAAAAGAAACTTTTCTGAAAGATGTGACTTTCTGGGATGGCTGGGAGCATTGTAGTGATGGTTGATATCCACGGTTCTGTGGTTGGGTTCCTGCCATCCCACATTCTCCAGGGCTGCTGTTGTAGTCCTGTCTTTGGCTTCCTTCCTGTGGCCTGTTTTTCTTTTTATATCCATCCGTAGCCCTGAGTGATTGGACAGGAGCAGGCAGAGGTGTCCGTATCAATCTCTTTATTTAAGAAAGTGTAGTCTGTCCAGTTAGATTTTGGTTTTTCTTGGTCACCAATATAGGTTACTCCCCTCCCCAATTATCTTCCATGTATTTTCTTGTGATTTGGATAAGGAGTGGAAAGAAGCACTGTAGATAGGAAGTGTAAACTACTCCCAGGAGCTTCTTCTCAGGATTTCTCTCTCTGTTTCTTATTGCTAGATTTTTCTGTCTTTGAAACACAAGGCTGAGGCCATGGAGAAAGGCCAGAGTGGAATTATTTGCTAATAATTAAAATACCCTTGCTTCCTTAACACTAATTGATTTTAGTTGTTATGGACTCTATTGTGTTTTCACTGTCTTTCTTTAGAAATAGACAAAGCAGGGTATATAGATGCTCTTCTTATCTGTTCCTTCTAACTATATAGTAGCCTGAAATAGGTAAGGGAAAGTAGCTATTTACAAAGATGTGGGTTTGAGCCTGTACAATAATGTCTGGACCAGGGTGTGGTTATAGTAGCTGTAATTGTTGTGGAACTAATAACAATGATGGTGTAGCAAAAATGATGTACAAAGCAGTACTTGACTCGCAGAAGCATCTGTTTCCCTGTGTTCAGATATCTTCATTTCTTACTCATTTCTTTGAACCAAGACAAGTTTGTTTCCACTGGCTCTCCTCTTTAGTGCCCTGGAGGGTTGATACCCCTGGGCAGTGCACCTAGTGAGATGGGGGAAGTGTGGTGGCAGGGAGGTGAGCTCACTTTAGGAAATGAGAGAAGGGCAGCTAGGAAAGAGAAGGTGACATTCTTAGGCACATTATTTCTTTAGAAAAGAAGACACACAGAAATTGAAGATTGAGAAATAGATTTCTTTCCTTTAGAGTTTTCATGTACCCTAAATGCTGAACATAGCCCATTTTGAAGACCGTTGTTGTAGGATGTTGTGAAGGTTAATTCTAGATGTCAACTTGGTTAGATGATGAAATGCTGGGGAACCTGGCAAAGCAATCTTGTCAGGTGTTTCCAGCAGAGATTAGTATGAGAGTCTGAGTGGCCTGGGTGTGAAAGACCCACCCTCGGTGTGGGTGGGAACCATCCAATCTGCTGGGGGTCCGGAGAGAACAAAAGACAGAGGAAAGAGGTGAAGCTCTCTCTCGATCTGCTGGAGCTGGGATACACTCTTCTCCCCTGTCCACGGACATCAGAGCTCGAGACTCTTCAGCTTTTGGGTTCCAGAACTTATACCAAGGACACCATCAGCTTCCCTGATTTTGAGGCCTTTGGACTTGGACTGAGCCATGCTACTGGCATCCAGTTTATAGATGGCTTATTGTGGGACTTTTCTTCATAGCCACGTGAGCTAATTCGCCTAATAAATCCCTCTCATATAATTATAATATATCCTATTGATTCTATCTCTCTGGAGAACCCTGACTAATACAGATATAGTGTACCTGTGAGATTTTAAAGTTTTGTAGTTCTCCAGCTCTATGTTTTTAAGAACTCAGTTTCAGCTTCTGAAAAATGCAGGTTGGGGGCTAATACACATCTAAATTTACACAGGAAACTGAGTTTTAAAACCAAAATGCTGCTTCCAACATGAAAATAAACCAGAGAATCCAGCGTAAATTTAGGTTAAGAAGATGATTTGTGGGGTCAAGTAGATGACCTTCAGGAGGAGTGCTGGCCAAGGGCTGGTTTGGCAGCATGGGGAGGGGGTTAATGAGAGTGGCCACCACTATGTGCTTTACCATTGTTGCTCAGTTCCACCAAATCCTTCTTAATTCTACATGAGCCAGCTGCTTAGTTTTTAGTTTATTAGAAAGGAATCATGGGAAATTAAGATTGAAATTATTGTTTCAGTCTTAATTTGTCTTTCCACCATTCATTGGGCAGATATTAACTTAGCTGTTCCCCATCATTTGCAAAGCACTTAATTTAGTTTTTCAAAACTAGTCATTTTCACCCTCATTTTATCAGTTTACAAAATATAAATTACACAATTACAAGAGCAAATGGCCAAAAATAAAAACAGCAAAAACTAGGTTTGAGAACAAACAGAATGTCTTTTGGTTGGTAAGTATGTTATTATGGGAGAAGAACTTAGTAGCTCTAAGCATCTAGTATTTGGAAGATATCACCAAGAGATTTTACTGAGGGAAAGTAGGTGTCCTTGTCACAGCAAGGTAAGCGAAGTTAGTTAAGAATTTAAAATGTATATAATTAGCTTTTTTTTTGGCTGAACTTTGTTTTACTGAGAGTTTTGTCCAATATTTACGAACCTTTCTCTCATTGGTTTTCTTCCTTATTGCATGTAATAGTGACTGCTGTAACATTCTGTGAGTGTATTTTATTCATATCATCCATTTTTGGTGTTCAATAATTTTTAAAATGAGTTTTAAGTAGGGACAGGAACTTGAATGTGGAACTTGTTTTTTGTGACTGTAATAGAAGCTTTCCTCTGTCAAATAGTGAATAGCAGAACTTGTAACAACCTGTACTGGCTTATATTTTGCCAGGCTATGAATTTTCTTAAGTAATAGGGAACAGAGGTCTTTAAAAATTGCGAACTGAGATGTGTTTTCAAAGGTGAAATGAAAAGCAGTACTTTACAGGAAATTAAGTTTTGGGTAAGGAAGTGGAATTGGTCTGATTGAAATCATTAATGTCTCTTTAATGAGCAGTTATATGAAAAACGTTAGGCAGAAAGTGTGATGGAGTTAAAAATCATAAATATGAATTTTTTTCAGTTTGAACAAACAGTATTTGGAACTGAACAGAGAGGAGAAGGAAAACTCTTATGTGGAAGGAATTAGTTGTCATTGTCAAGGGTATGGAAAGTTGGACCATTACAATTGATTTGCTTTTCTCTAAAGAGAAATATGAGAGGTCTTCAAAAAGTTCATTGAAAGACTTGTATTGTCTTTTAATTAATTCTATTTTTTCATAAACTTTTTTGGAATACCCTTGCATCTGACTCAGAGATTTGTGATTTTAGTTTGTGAAATTTTCCTCAAGTTAGCGTTTAGTACTCTGGGAACATTTTCTTTTGCCAGGAGTGTTGTGAATGCCTATTATTTGCGTATTGTAAATTTAAAAAAAAAATACTGTTTGTTTCTTGTCTTCTAGAAGCTAGAAAAGTTTCTAATGTAGTTATAAAAACTTAGTTACATATTAAAGCTTCTGTTTGTTTCCTGTCTTCTAGATCTGTAAGATAAGAATGTTTAAAAGGTCAAGTAATCTGACTAGCTTCATTGAGGAAGCCCTGTGAATGCTGGCGTTAATATTTAGAGATGAATTTTATATCATAGGCGTAGGATAAATCCTACTTCAAGTAGGGAGGCAAGAAAATGAGCAGGATCTTACATAGACAAAACATTAATTCCAAACATATTGGTACTCGATATACGCTGTTGAATGAGTGTTATGAATGAATAAATGTCAGATGAATTGATGAGCTGATGGATTTTCCCTCTCTTTTGCTCTTGTTATGATGTTCTGGGCACCTAACACCATGCCTGACACATAGTGCTCAGACATCCTTTGTGGAATCTGTGAATGAATGGGTGTTCAGGTGCAAGGACTCCTGCCTCCTTGTGAATATGAATATAAGCTCTTCTAGACTATTATGGAGGATGAAATAACCAAAAGGATAGTCTTTCTCTTTTCTTTGTGAAATCCTTTTCTACAGAGTTACAATTAGTGTTGAGAATGGAGGGTTTTTTTTTGTTATTGTTGTTGTTATTGTAAGTGGCATTTAAAGTTACTCCAAGATTCATGAGGTTAAAGTGTAAAACTGTGATCATAAAATAAGGGCTTACTTCTGGATTCTGACCTCTGGTGTTACAGAAAACACACCCATTACTCGTAATAAGAGGTAAGAATTTTACATGTTCTCTTGAACTTTCTGGATGTCCAGTTCAGAGAAAGTCTTTATTAGAAAAATATTTTTGTGTGTGTCTTTGAATTTTTGTATTAAAGAACTTTTATTTTCACCTTGCAGCTTTTTAATAAACCAGTAATAACATTTAAGATGTACTTTTATGAGGCTCATTACTGAAACTGGTTTTGTCTTTGGGACCATGCCAGGTGAGGAAAGATAGATTCTGCATGGGATTTTTATATGCTCATGCTAGTCTTGTATTTGACTTCTTAAATTTTCTATTAAGACTATTTCCTAAGTAAAACTAAGGTTTATTTGGATGATAATTGCATTGTTACTGAGAAAAACATTAATATATTACCTGTGAAGAGTGCCAAGGTGGACTCTTTTGGGTTCTCATAAACAACAGCCTACCAGACTCAAAGCTTATCTTAATGCTGCACCAAACACTGAGCTCATAAATTCTGTACTCATCCCTTCCACTCTCAAAACGTCCATTCTCCCCATTTTAAACCCCATCAAAGCTGGGGTGGCACATTTTCTAGTGGCAAGAGTCTAGCTGCTATTAGTTGCTAGTGGGTTCCACAGGTAATGAGATGGTTGCAATGTAAAGGTTACTCTGCACTTGAGTAATGTCAGCCTTAATTTTTTTAAAAATTTGGAGTTTGGTAGCCCAGGAAATTAAAAGGATAGATGCAGCACTTGTTAGCTTGCATGTGAACTCTACCTTGTATCTACTGGGTGGTCTTCTGCAACTGTCTTAACTTATTTTTTCTGTATAAAATAGTATTACAAATGCTTCCTTTTCTAGAGTGTTGTTAAGTAGGCTCTGATATGACTGTAAAGTTCTTTGCAAACAAGACTTCAAGTAATAAAGGAAAATCTTGAAACATGTTTGCTACTGTTTCTCACTTTCCTCCCCCAGTATGCTTCTGAGAATTGATCAGAGTTCTATAAAAGGAGAGTGGTTACAGTGTGACAGGAAGAAAAAAAACCATGAGAAATAAGTAATCCATAAACTTTATAGTCATAAGGGGATCCAGGTGGGTGGATTTGATGACTTGGCAGCTGAGAGAGGCTGAGAATTGATCAGAGTTCTATAAAAGGAGAGTGGTTACAGTGTGACAGGAAGAAAAAAAAACATGAGAAATAAGTAATCCATAAACTTTATAGTCATAAGGGGATCCAGGTGGGTGGATTTGATGACTTGGCAGCTGAGAGAGAGAAGCAAGTGTAATTTTTGATTTTATCAGAGCAGGTTTGTGTGTTTGTATGTGCACCTTGGGGGGATGGGGATTGAATGTAGACAACGATTAACATGAATTTCAGGAGGTTGAAAACTTCTACTGCTACATAAATTCTAGTAATATTTCTGTATCTCTAGGGTGTGGAATTAATGTTCAATAAAAAATAAAATTCTGTCAAGCTAGGGATTGCAGTAAACAAATATGTGGTTTGTTTCCTTTCATGGGATTTGTGTTTTGAGGTCTCCAGATAAATAGTTTGTATTATCACTGGGAGCATTTGAAAATTGATTTTAGTATAATTAGTTCTCTGTTGAATACTAAAAACAGAAACTGTGTCATCTTGGCTACTAAACCAGTTTTTTTTCTGTCTGATTCTGGAATTTCAGCACTTTCAGATTTGAACGTTGTGTTGGGTTTGTTTTTGTATTGAAAATGTCACGGGAGAGGCTGGTGGTTAAATTTATGACCAACCAGGAGAATTTATACGACTCAAAATGTTTGGTAGATTCCTTTAACTAGAAGATATTTCTTCTGTACTTTTCCCAGGGAATGCAGTTATAAGTAGTAATTTACCAAAAGGAAGCTGGGAAAGTGATATATCACCTTTTGGGGGGTGGCAGTTGGAGTGGGACAGAGTACTTTATAACGTGGTCTTTGCTTTGTAGAATTCATTGGTTTAAAGAGTTGCATAGGCCACAAAACTAGTTTAGTCAGTTATCAAATATGGGAATACCTTAGAAATTAGACCAGGTATGTTTTTTCTTGGGGAGACTAAAAGTAAATTCAAGGATCAGTGTTGTTCCTTCTTATCCTCATGTCTGCTAGTTACTTTAGCCATTTGGAAACTTTAGCTAAGATGATGATCTATTAAATTTTCAGAATGAGTATTTTTTTTTCAACAGAATTGATTGTTTAGAGAAGACTGTGTTACATATTAAACAAGCTTTAACATAATAAAACAGACACATGTATATGTGGTTAAAAAAAAATCACACCAAAGAAGAAATCTAAGTGTCGGAAAAGAGGGAGTTGTACAGTAACAAACAAGCAGGGTGGAAAGCCGTGGTTAAAATATACATCCCTGATTAAGGAAGGGCTGCATGTTTAAGTCTTTGTTTTCTCTTTCTTCCCCAAGTGCCTCTTTGTCATTACTGTCCATAAGCTGCTTTTCTCATGATTTGCTTTGAAATTTTGGGGTAAGTTATAGTAGGGAAACTCGAAATAGTTGACAATTCATTAACCCTGTTATACAGATTGAGACTGTTGTCTAAAATGGAATTGTGAGTTTTTGAATTGTAGGTGAGATTTCAATGCGTGCTTTTGTCTCCCCGTCCCTAAAGGAGGTTTGAAGTTTGTGGTACTGGGAGCAGGTCCTTGGTTAACAGTTCCTGTAGATAACCGATAAAGCCGCAGGATTTCTGTTGGGATCAACATTCAGTTGTGTGAAATCCTTGATGTATGGAGGGCAGTAGAGTAGAAATTTCCTAATTTGGCTGTATTGACTCCATTCTGGAATCAGATTTCCTGCATGTTTGTGTTAGGAAGAGAGCAGGTAGTCATGGTGAATAGATCCTGGGCATCTGTGGTGGGCAAGTATGGGAAGAAGTTTTTATCTACTTATATTTCTGTCAAAGTGGGGTTCAAAGATCTGAGAAGTTAGTGGTCTTATAATTCTTCTCAAACTAGCCAAGGTGAATTTGATAGTCTTGGCTGTATAGTATAGCAGTTAAAATCATGTTGTCTGGGCCGGCCCGGTGGCGCACTGGATAGTGCGCCGCTTGGGAAGCGCGGCGGCGCTCCCGTCCGAGGGTTCGGATCCCACATACAGACCGGTTCCCGCTCACTGGCTGAGCGAGGCGCGGGAGCAACACCGAGGCTTGCGATCCCGTTGCCGGTCCCCGGTCCGGTACGGGGGCAACACTGAGGGTTGCGATCCGTTGCCGGACACGGAAAAAAGACAAAAGACAAAAAAAAAAAAAAAATCATGTTGTCTGGAGCCAGACTTGCTTAGGTTCAAATCTCAGGTCCTCTGCCAATCACCTGTGTGACCTTTGTTCATTAAACTGCTCTTTCCTTTCCTTCCTCATTTCAAAGTGGGGATCATAAAGTACCTACTTTATAGAGTTATTGTGCAGATTAAACAACTTAATATATGTAAAATGCTTAGAACAATTCCTGGCACAGAGTAAATGACACACACGTTAGCTGTTATTATTATTACTATTATTATTGCTAGGAACTATTTAAGAGTTAGTCATTGTACACTGGGAGACACAATTATGGTCTGACTTTGGAGTTTTGGCAGATCTGGGTTCAAATTCTGGCAAGTTTCCCTACTAGCTTTTTTTGGGTGCGTGTGATCCGAACCCTCGGGCGGGAGCGCCGCCGCGCTTCCCAAGCGGCGCACTATCCAGTGCGCCACCGGGCCGGCCCAAGAGTTAGTCATTGTTGTCACAAACCATGTTGGGCTGGTAACAGAGATTGTGTTTTTTTGTAGAGAATGCAAAACCTGATGTCATTTTTTCTTTGAGTTCAGTGTTTTGGTCCACACACATTATAGCTACTTGCCTTTTTTTCTGTTCTGACGTTTCCAAGGAATACCATAATTTATCGGTAATGTGAATGGTCTATACCATGTCAAATGAGGGCAATATTAATTACATCTTTTTAAAAATTATTTCTTGTTAATATCTTTGAGCAAAATGTGTGTTGGTAAGTTTGAACAGATTGAAGTTCCTAATAATGTTAATATTGCTCATGAGTAACTTTCAAAGGCATTCAGGTGAATAGCTTATTCTCTTTGCTGCAACTTTTTGTTGCCCTTTGGTCAGCTTGCTGCTCAGAGCCTGCTGGAGAGATTACACCTGGGACAGTGTATGAATATTTTTTTCTAATCTTACTCATGTTCCGGCTGTACAAAATGGATGCTAGGACAATTTCACATAATTAGGGCAAGCAAGTTTTACCTCTGCTGTTTCCAATAATTAATTATTATAATTACCTATTTACAGTTGAACTCCAATGGGATGTCAGATTTAATCTGTATTTAGCACCCCCCTGGATGTCTTAACATATTTTCATTTACTATTGTTCAGACTAAAAATCTGGCTGCTTTTCAGAAAACAAAAAGTCTTCCTTAGGGAGGAGGCTAATCTCAGGCTGTACCAATTAGATACCATGTCAGCAATCATAAATGAGATGTTGAGAACTAGAGAGGATAGAGAAGATTGGTGAGATAGATGGCTTTTCATGTTCCCGTGTGACATGCTTTCCAATATGGCAGTCACTAGCCACATGTGACTATTGAGCACTTGAAATGTAGCTGGATTGAAGAACTAAGTACTAAAGTTTACATAATTTTAATTAAATTTAAATTTAAGTCAAAGACTTGATTCAGTTATTGGAAAATTGTAGGTATGTTTAGAACAACTTGGGTATGTGAGTCTACTTTTTCAACTGTCCGTTTTTTGAACTCTAGGTACAGGTCAAGTGGTTCCAATAAAAATTTAAACTCCCAATTGAGATGTGCTGTAAGTGTAAAATATATCCTAGATTGCAATGACTTAGTATAAATAAAATAATGTAAAATATTTCAGTAATTTTTATACTGACTATATATGAAATATTTTGGATATATTAAGTTAAATAAAATTTTATATTAATATTAATTTCACCAGTATCTTACTTTTTTAAAAAATGTGGCTACTAAAAAACTTTGTTGCATGTGTAGCTTGTGTTGTATTTGTATTGGGCAGCACTGTGGTAGGCTCTCTTTCCAAAATCTGTGTCCGTGGCAGCTTTTTGATAAACTCCTGTGTTCCTGTGTATTGGGAGATCATGTTCTGGAAGAGTTTAGAGAAATAAAAATCATCTGGAAATAATATGATCAGCTTACTGAACACTGAATATGAAAACAGTCTCAATCCTGTCCCTTTCATAATAGCAAATGAGTGTTTTATGAGTAGATTTGTTGCCCAGGTTGATTTAAATCTAATAGGATTAAAGAGGCATGACTGAAATATGAGGTTGTTAAATAACATTTTTTATGTATAGGTAACATGTTCCTGTGTACTAATTTTTTTTTTATTGTGGCACCCCCCCCCCATATAACATAAAATGCACCCGCCCAGTTTCTAAGTGTATGGTGGGGCTTCAAATTATTTTAGTCATAATTTTAGGTTTATACACAAAAAATTGCAAAGATAGTACAGAGTTCCCATATACTCTGCACCCAGTTTTTTCCATTATTAACATCTTATGTTAGTATGGATCACTTATCATAATTGACAGAATATTGATTTATTTTAATTAAAGTCCATACTTTATTCACATTTCCTTTGTTTTTACCCAATGTCCTTTTTCTGTTCTAAGATCCCATCCAAGATACTACATACATTTTATTATCATTTCTCTCCGTAGGCTCCCCTTGGCTGTGACAGTTTCTCACACTTTCCTGTTTTTGATGATCTTGACAGATTTGGGGAGTACCGGTCAGGTATTTTGTAGAATGCTCCCTACTTGGGATTTGTCTAATGTTTGAGAGAAATTGGTTAATGGACACAAAGAATGCTTACATTCTGTAATGATGCAAATGCTATTTATCCTGATTTGATCATCACATATTATACACAGGTGTTGATATTGAACTCTGTACCCTACAAACATGTATAATCAATTATGTATCAATTAAAAAAAGTAAAAATTTGTGTTCTCCACCATTAAGTGTAGATGGCATATAATGACTTCCATCTAAAGAATATGTCATGGAAAGGCAGGAAAAAAGAGTAATTTTACAGTGGAGAAATCTGGAAACACTACATCACCCACTGATTAAGGTCAACATCAACAGTGGTCAGTCACATTGATTGCATGTACCCTTGATATGATGTGATGAAATGGCAATATACCACTGTGTTCTTCCACTTAAAAACTCATAATTTTAGAATTAGACTATTTTAATCCTATTTTTCCATGAACTTTGGGAAGTACTCTCATGAAGTATAATATTGAAAACCCACATGCACAATGTTGTACAACAGATTTCCAGAACACCCCTGCCCCCATCCTGCATGACTAAAACTTTATACCCACCTAACAGCAACTCCCCACTCTCTCATCCCAGCCTCTAGGCAGCCACCATTCTGCTTTCTGTTTCTACAAGTTGGACTACTTTAGATACCTCATATAAATGGAGTCATGCTGTATTTGTCTTTTTGTGACTAGTTTATTTCACTTAATGTCTTAAAGGTACACCCATGTTGTAGAATATCACAAGTCTTCCTTCTTTAAAAAGCTGGAATGTCCTTTTTCAGTGCTGAATAATATTTCATTGTATGTATATAACTACATTTTGTTTATCCATTCATCTGGGCGTGGACCTCGAATAATATTTCATTGTATGTATATAACTACATTTTGTTTATCCATTCATCTGGGCGTGGACATTTAGGTTGCTTCTACCTCTTGTCTATTGTGAATAATGCTTCAGTGAGCGTGAGTGTGCAAATAACTCTTTGAAATCCTGTTTTCAGTTCTTTTGGATATATACCCAGAAGTGAGATTGCTGGATCATATGGTAGTTCTATTTTTAATTTTTTGAGAAATCTTTATACTATTTTCCATAGTGCCTGTATCATTTTATATTTCTACTGACAGTGCACAGGGTTCTGATTTCTTTTCATCCTTGCAAACACTTAATATTTTGTTTTGTTTTGTTTTTTGATATTGGTTATACTAATGGGTATAAAGTGATATCTTATTGTGGTTTTGATTTGCATTTACTTGATGATTAGTGATGTTGAACATCTTTTCATACGTTTGTTGTCCAGTTGTATATCTTTAGAGAAAAAGTCTGTTCAAGTCCTGTGCCCATTTTTTAATTGGATTATTTTTGTTGTTGTTACTGAGTCAAAGGAGTTCTTTATATATTCTGGATATTAATTTCTTATCGGATAGGTTTCCAAGTATTTATTCCCATTCTGTAGGTTGCCTTTTCACTCTGTTGATGTTTCCTTTGCTGTGCACAAGTTTGTAAGTTTGATGCAGACCCATTTGTCTTTTTTTGCTTTTGTTGCCTATGCTTTTGGTCTCATATCTAAGAATTCCTTGCTAAATTTATTGTCATGAAGTCTTCCCCTGTTTTTATGTTCAAGTCTTTAATCTATTTTTTACTTAATTTTTGTATATGGTGTAAGATAAGGGTCCACCTTTTTTTTTTTTTTTCATGTGGATATCCAGTTTTTTCAGCACTATTTGCTGGAGACTATCTTTTCCCTATTGTGTAGTCTTGATATTCTTGTTGAAGATCATTTGACAGTATATCTGAGGGTTTATTTCTCAGCTGTCTGTTCTGTTTCATTCATCTATATGTCTTTCTTCATGACAGAACCATACTGTTTTGATTCCCCTGTTGTACTCATTTTTAAAAAGCATTGGTTTTGTTCATGTGTTTAAGGATCTAAATAGGAATGTTTAGAAGACTCTGTTGATAATGCTTTACTTCTCTACTTCTTTATAGTTTATAACTTTTTGCATTCTGTATCCATTGTCTTTTTCCCAGAAGTTGAGAGAATTTCTTTCTTCTCTTTTTGCCTTTCATCTCAAGCATGTTTGGAACTGCTTGGGTATGTGAATCTACTTTTTCAAAAAGGATGGCAGAGGGTGTTAATTTAGTAAGGAATGTTTGCCTCCTCAGGTATTCTTGATTTTCAGGCAGAGATGGGAAGTCAGAGAGGGAAGTGGGATTATTTAATGTGGTGTACTGCAGAAATGTGCTTAAGAGGTTGAGACTGTGGAGTTAGATTGCCTGGGTTTGAATCTCAGCTATGCCACTTGATTAGCTGTAAATGTCAGGCAAGTAAATGGATCCCTTTGTTTCAGTTTCCTCATCTGTAAAATGAAGTTAATGTTGGGCTGGCCCGGTACCGCTTGGGAGCGCGGCAGCGCTCCCACTGAGGGTTCGGATCCCATGTGGTGACCGGTTCCTGCTCACTGGCTGAGCGCGGCGCGGACGCGAGTTTCAGTTTCCTCATCTGTAAAATGAAGTTAATGTTGGGCTGGCCCGGTACCGCTTGGGAGTGCGGCAGCGCTCCCGCTGAGGGTTCGGATCCCATGTGGTGACCGGTTCCTGCTCACTGGCTGAGCGCGGCGCGGACGCGACTCCGAGGGTTGCGATCCCGTACCGGTCAGTAAAAAAGACAAAACGGAAAAAAAAAAAAAAATGAAGTTAGTGTTAGAACCTACCTCACAGGAATGTTTTGAGGGTTAAGTGAATTAAACACAAGTGCCTGGCACATATTAAATACTGTTTAAGGGTGGTATATTTTATTACTTTGACTATTACAAATAAAAATGAGAATGCTGGTTAAATTCTTAGGTTCTGAAATGCCTAACATTTCTAATTCCATCAGAAATAATGAACAGATGGGGCATATACTGTATCTGTGCATAAGAACTCTAACACCCAGAAGGTGTAATAGGAGATTATACATTCTTAGGTCAATGGAAGTTTCCAAATCTTTTAATGATTATAGGAACATTGCATTTATATTAAGGAATATTACAAATGCTGTCATGTAGTTTATCATTTGTCTCCTGGTGTATAATTAGTTTTTTTAACGTAGGTGTAAAACCTAGGGGATGATGAAGATTAATGTATTTGAGCAGCATAAACCATGATGATGCTTTGATATTGGAGTGCTTATAATATGCCATGTCTGTCAAATAAATTTTGCAACTTAGACTTTACTTTCACATTATAATAAATCATCCAAAGGATCTGAAGTTTATAAATTTAATGGTAGTGCTTTTAAATTTCATTTATTTCATTTTCTTGGTGTTTTAATTACATTTAACTTTTATAGCTCATGTGGCTTTATATTTGAATCATTCAAAATATTTGAAAAATAAACATATGAAGGTTCACATTGAAACCAAGGATTTGTCTGAGGTGTATATATACCAAATGGCAGGATTCCCTCACTTCCACCCCTTTTTAGAGTGTAAGTGAATGAAAAATATCAAGTATTCTTTTATTAGGAAAATCATGCATTGGAGCTTGTTCAAGATGTTTGTGAATGGTGAGATGATCATCTCTAGGAAAGTAAAAACATTCTTCAGATAAAAAAGTGTATTTAAATGTCTTTTCTTGTATAAAAGGAATGTAATACATCTTTTTCTCGAAGATTTGCATTTCTGTAACAGATTAAAAGTAACCCTACCCCTTACTGCAGACAAATGGAATATTCTCACTTTTGTCGAATACATCTCTGGCATCAAGGGAAACACACCTGTGTATTGCACCAATCCCTTATGGTAGTATATATTGATTCGGCCTTAGCAGTTTCTTGTCCAGCTGTAATAACATTGAGTACTTGTTGCTTTTTCCAACCTATTTTAGAATATGTAATATTTTTAGTATCTGCACTTAAATGAAAGTAAGTATATGTGAATGCATATGTTGAAATGGCTTATGTATGGCCTTAAATAATTGGGTACTTTGGGGCTTCCCTTCTGTAGTTTTATAGCTGGCAGTGCAGGGCACCTAGGTTTCACAGTCCTGGATGTTTGTCTAGCTGAAACCCTCATTGTAAGTGAAGAACCAGACGGTTGTTCTTTATTCAGGCTGCCAATCTTACATGTTCTACAAAGCTGCTCCTGTCGTAAATGTAGTACTTATATTTTCTGCACAGTATGTGCCTGTTGGCAGTGTTTTTGTTTTTCTGGTTAAACATTCACTACCTGCAAGAGGAGTCATCTACCTCCTGTCGTAAATGTAGTACTTATATTTTCTGCACAGTATGTGCCTGTTGGCAGTGTTTTTTGTTTTTCTGGTTAAACATTCACTACCTGCAAGAGGAGTCATCTACAGGAGCAAAGAAGAAATAGTCTTGTCTGGGTAATTTGCAATAATTTTGTAATTAAAAAAATGCACACAGATTTTCTTAAAACAAAACAGGTTCTTCTACAATAGATTATTCTTCAGGAAGAATCATCAGCATTCAAGAACAAATTGAAATTGGAGGGACTTTGATTAAAGTGTTGTGCAAGCAGGAAGTAGGGTCTCTTTATTTAGCCTATGATATTACTCTCCCTTCATTCAGCTTTTTCTTTTAAGCTATGGCTCCGGTTGGGTCATTAGACTAATTCCAAAAGAACCATAGGGATAGGGCATTTTGTATTTACCACCTACCATTGCATAGTGGTTTTTATGATGTTCTCACTGTTAAACGGGGTGGTGGGAAGAGTTGGATAATCCCAGAGTATTCCATTTACCGAAATAATAGCCATCAAAATCGAGAGTCAGAAATGTCTTTTTCATGATGTTGTTTTCTTTTATCATCACATGTAATACCAGAACCAGTGACACTTGCTCTCACTCCCAAGGATATGGCTTGAGCTGGAAGTGTGAGCTCTTTCCCACTTTGTAGGATACATACCACAAAGGCATTTTCTTCTTTCTGTTCTGCTATCCATTTATCCCCCAATGTTCAGTTAAAAAAGATGCTCGTAGTAATGCTCTTTGCATGGCTGAATTAATGACAAAGCATAGGTTTCTGGCTCTGATTTTTCTAATGGATTGATTGGCTCTTTGCCTGCTTGACTGCGTTAAGACAAAAAATCCTCCTTAAAAATTATAGTCAGAAATACACCTGTGATGGACTTTTAAAAGCTATTTTATGTTCAATAAGTGCAGGAGGTTCTTATGAGTTCCAAGTATTCTCCCCTCATTGCCACAACTCCCTCTTTAGTAATAGAATCACATAGCTGTGTCTGCCTCTTGATGGACTAAAAGGCAACTTCATTGGGCCTAATTTATGCCTTGTTTGGATATTTCTAGCTGAAGGATGGGTGGGCATCTTCCCTTTTCTCCTGTCTGTTTTTAACATTTGCCAGTACCAAACAGTGTTTTTGGTGGTGTCATTGAGGATGTGGTGCAAGTAGGAGTGGAGACGATCAACTAATCAGGTTTCTTGGACTATACTTAATCTTGGTGACCACTAAAATGCTGCTTCTTCAGTGCCAGTCAGTATCTGTGGTAATCCTAAATGTTCTCTTTGAAGTTTGTTCCTGCTGAGTGAATGTGGTTTTCTTTCAGTAATTATTTTGTCCTTCATTACTCAAATATATTATGATTGATTTTTTTTGGATGTGCATTTTCTTTCTTCCTCTTGGTTTCTATTAAAAGTATATTGTGTCTAAAAAAGCCTTTGCAGGCTCTGGCCTCTTTGGCACCAGGGCTTTCTGGGGTAGATTAACCCTGTGCTGATTAACCCTGTGCTGTTGCCGTACTTCTTTCCTTACGTGTGTGTGGTTGTGAAAGACTTAGTATGAGGGTACTTCAAAAGTTCATGGAAAAATGGAATTAAAAGGTAATACAAAACTTTCTATGAACTTTTGAAGACCCTTGGTATTTGTAGTTCAGAATGCTCATTCTTGTTTGCAGAGGCCATATTAGTGTCTTTGGTACCTAACCTATTTTTTTCTTTCTAGTTTTGTAAGTGCTTACATGTTTAGTGTGCTTACTGAGAAGAATCTTTAGAAAGCAATGTATTTTTAATTCAAAATCTCATTTTCTATTCAGCTAGAGAGGACAAGATGAAAATGATGGGAAATGCTACCAAAGCTGAGGACTTTTCACATGATTCTGTCAATATATAACTATTTCTAAACTTTAAATTATTTGAAATGATCTGTTTGGTAGCTTATGTATAGGACTGAAGTAGAAACACAGGATCACTATTTAAATTCGACCTTTACCCAACTTTTTCAGAGGTAGAAAACTCTAAAGACGGATCTATCAGGAAGACTTTTTTTTTCATTATTGCCATTGCCATTGCTGTTTACTTTACTTGCTTTTTAAAAGTTGGGTCAATTCTTCCACAGTAGCAACTTTCCAAAGACATGTCTTACAAAATTTTCACAAATAGATTTGTTAAATATTTCTCCTTTTTTTTTTTTTGTCCTTTTTGAGACCGGCCGCACCGCGCTCAGCAAGTGAGCGCTGTGAGCGCACCGGCCATCCCTATATAGGATCCGAACCCGCGGCAGGCGGGCTCGGCCCAATATTTCTCCTTTGAAAATCTGCATTTTGTGTAGTCACTGTTTCTGATGGTAAACTTTTTTGCTTCTAAGGATGAATTTGTTTATTCTGAAATATTTGACAAAGATTGAATATATTCAAGTTGTACAACATGGTGATTTGATATATGTGTACATTGTGCAGTGATTAATGCAATCAAATTAATTAAAACATTTATCACCATCCATGCCATACCAAGTTCTTGCTTATTTTATAACTGAGACTCATAGTCTTTGACCAACATCTTCCCATTTCCCTCACCACTCAGCTCCTGCCCTTTTTTGCTTCTAAGGATGAATTTGTTTATTCTGAAATATTTGACAAAGATTGAATATATTCAAGTTGTACAACATGGTGATTTGATATATGTGTACATTGTGCAGTGATTAAGGCAATCAAATTAATTAAAACATTTATCACCATCCATGCCATACCAAGTTCTTGCTTATTTTATAACTGAGACTCGTAGTCTTTGACCAACATCTTCCCATTTCCCTCACCACTCAGCTCCTGCAGCTACCGTTTTTACTCTGCTTCTATGAGTTTGATGTTTTTAGATTCCACACATTAGTGAGATTATGCAATATTTGTCTTTCTGTGCCAGGCTAATTTCACCTAGCATAATGTTCTCCAGGTGCATCCATGTTGTTCCAAATGTCAGGATTTCCTTCTTTTTCAGTGGCTGAATAATATTCCATTGTATACATGTACAACAAAGTGTTTATCCATTCATCTATAGATGAACACTTAGGTTGTTTCCCTTGGCTACTGTGAATAATGCTATAGCGAACATGGGTAAACAGATTCTCTCTTAAAAGGACTTATTTGCTTTGGGTATATACTTAGTAGTGGGATTGCTAGATTATATGGTAGTTCTATTTTAAATTTTTTGAGGAATCTCCATACTGTTTTTCATAATGGCTGTTCCAATTTACATTCTGGTGGTAGATTTTTTTTTAACAGCCATTGACATGACATTTTTTTTATGTTTTAAATTTTATTTACTTTTTTAATTGACACATGTTGATTGTACATATTTATGGGGTATAGAGTTATATTTCAGTACATGTATACAATGTATGGCAATCAAATCAGGGTAATTAGCATATCCATCATTGCAAAAATTTATCAATTCTTTATGATGAGAGCATTCGAGCTTCTCCTAGCCATTTGAGAATATACAATAAATTAATTATAGATGTCTAGCACCACTGTACACTACTAGAACTTATTTTCCCTCTCTAGCTGTGATTTTTGTACTTGTTAACCAACCTCTCCCTAGCCCCCAACCCTTCCCAGCCTCCAGTAACCACACCTCACTCTCTACTTCTATAAGCTCAACTTTTTCTTTTTTTAGCTCTCACATATGAGAGAGAATATGTGGTATTTATCTTTCTGTGTCTGACATATTTCACTTAACCTAATGTTTTCTAGGCTCATCCATGTTGCCACAAATGACAGGAATTCATTATTTTTTGTATGGCTGAGTAGTATTCCGTTGTGTGTATATACCACACACAACACCTAGGTTGATTCCATGTCTTCTATATAGTGAATAGTGCTGCAGTAAACATGGGGGTGCAGATATCTCTTCGGTATGCTGATTTCCTTTCCTTTGGATAAATACCCACCACTGGGATTGCTGACCCGTATGGTAGTTCTATTTTTAGTTTTTTGAGGAATCTCCATATTGTTTTCCAGAATGGCTATACTAATTTACATTACCATCAACAGTGTATATCCTTTTCTCTGCATCCTCTCCAGCGTTTGTCATTTTTTGCCTTTTTGTTGTAATAGCCATTCTAACTGGGCTGAGATGATATCTCATTGTGATTTTGATTTGATTTCCCTGATGATTAGTGATGTTGAACATTTCTTCACATACCTGTTGGTCATTTGTATGTCTTCTCTCAAGGAATGTCTACTCAGCTCCTTTGTACATTTTTTAATCGGATTATTTGGTTTTTTGCTGTTAAGTTCCTTGTATATTCTGGGTATTAATCCCTTGTTGAAAGATGACAACTTCTTAAGTGTTCTAATGATGTAGGACAGAGTTTATGATATGATTGAAAAAGTAGGCCCAGATTATATACCTTATGATTGCAACTAGGTTAATTTTTCACATGTGAACGTATAACATTTTGGTATCTTTTTCTGTTCTATAAATGTTAACAGTGGTTATTCCTGGGTTGTGGGTTTATAAGTGGTATATTTATGAAGGTACTTCAAAAAGTTTGGAGTCTTTTTTTATTCTATAAATGTTAACAGTAGTTACTCCTGGGTTGTAGGTTTATGAGTAATATATGTATACACACACACACACACACACACACACACACACACACACAAGGCACTTCAAAAAGTGCGTGGAAAATAGAATTGAAACACAATATGACTCTTTTCATGAGCTTTTTGAAGTACCCTTGCACACACACACACACACACACACACACCTAACTCAAGGTTCCTTGTTATGAAACCAGACATTTATTTTGTACTGTATCTTGGTTGGCTGTCCTAACATTCTGATTTGGCTAAAAGAGTTACACAGGTCAATTTTTAGAACTTCTGATCTCGACATATTTTCAAATTAAATTAAGAATATGATTTTATATACATATTTCCTTATGTTTTGTAGGTTTTCCATACTGTATTTCTGACAACAAAAAAATTGCATTTTGAATTGTTGTTGGCAAGGGTCACCTTGAGCAGTATTTTCTAGATTATTGCAAAGAGTTTATCACATAGCTGAATATCTTAATTTTACATATTAAATGATTGCTGGTAAAGTTTAATGTTTTGCTTGAAGTCATTACATTTAGGGGCCTGTACCAAATCTGTAATTGAACACAGCTGTGAAAACTACTTTGAGATTAATTTGGTCATTTTTGTGGGTTTTTGAATATTGCTTCTTATCACTATGCTAATAAATAGCGAATGTTGTATAAATATTTGTTTAGTTATTTAGTGTAAACTAAAATTAGGTTTTTTAGCTTTTTTTGTGAATCAGTAGTTTACACAGACAATATTGAGAGGCCTTATTGAGAATATGAAAGGAGTCTTAATCCTTCCCCTTGAAGATTTTTGAAATTTGTTTTTAATTACTGTCTTGATATTTTGAAAATGAGAGGGAATCAACAATTTTTTAGTCTGATGTAAGGTGCAATTATACATTTAGCAGCATACGTCCTGTCTCAGAAATTGGTTGAAAAAAAATTTTTTTTTTGTCTTTTTTCGTGTCCGGCAACGGATCGCAACCCTCAGTGTTGCGCCCGTACCTGACCGGGACCGGCAACGGGATCGCAACCCTCGGTGTTGCGCCCACACCTTGCTCAGCCAGTGAGCAGCCGGTCTGTATGTGAGATC
>NW_007727924.1:231425-248154 GCF_000696425.1 Galeopterus variegatus | reverse complement strand
ACGGGTGCAACACCGAGGGTTGCGATCCCGTTGCCGGTCCCGGTCAGGTACGGGTGCAACACCGAGGGTTGTGATCCATTGCCAAAAAAAAAAAAAAAAAAAAAAAAAAAAAAAAAAATTCCCTTCACTACCTTTCCTATATTTGGGGCTTTGATATACTAATTTACGAGTACTTGAAACAGTCGTATAGTAGGCTACTGTTGTGGGCTAAATGATGGTTCAAAAATATGTTTATGTCCTAATCCCTGGAACCTGTAAATGTTACCTTATTTGGAAAAAGGGTATCTGTAGATATAAGTTAAGAATCTTGTGAGGAGAAATCATCTTAGATTATCTGGGTTTTCTCTAAATGCCATCATAAGTATCCTTGTAAGAGAAAGGAGAGAGGGATTTGACAGATACACAGAGGAGCAGGCAATATAAGATGGAGGCACAGAATGGAGGGATGAGACCATAGTCAAGGAATGTCTGTGGCCACCAGAAGCTGGACGAAGTAAGGAGCAGATTCTCCCCTAGAGATTTTTAGAGCCTTTAGAGGGAGTGCAGCCCTGGTGATACATTGATTTCAGCTCAGTGAAACTGAGTTTGGACTTGTGACCTCCAGAACTGTGAAAGAATAAATTTCTGTTGTTTTAAGTTGGTAGTTTGTTATAGCAGCCACAACTATAACTTTCAACTAACAGTTGCATTTTGGTGGCATGCTGTCCATGTCTGCACAGTAGCAGGTATTTGTGTAATAGATTGAAATATATTGTTGTATCACTCCATTTTATAAAAATAAATTGAAATCAGAGGAAAGCTTTATGTATGTGTGTGAACACCCACATATATATTTATACACACACCCAGTGGTATAGCTATAATCTTAATGTGATTGAGATAAAGATGGAAATCATTAAGATGGGTCTTTTACCTTAATTAGATGCTCATTAGATTTAAGCTGTGTTTTTAATGATGAAGGAAAAGGACACAATTAATGAACATGTACTGAATGCTGGAACTATTTTGTTGAAGATTTTTTCTAAAAACGTGAGAGATAATTAGGGATTTCAGTAAACTTCTACTGCACTGGGAATAGATAATCTCTTATAACATTTACTGTGCTTCTGTGGCTTTCAGGTGTACTACTCTCCTCATTCCTGAAATCAGGATATCTTACAATAAATGTTCATTTAATGTCTTTTCCCTCACCCCAAGATGTTACAGTATCATTCTGAAGTAAAGGTGTTTTAGAATTGTGGCACTTCAGCAAGTCTGTTGTTTGACTTTTCAGATTTGACTCTTAGATATTCAATTTGAGCACATTTTCTGAAATGTGTTATGTAAGACAACAAGCAGTTTCTATATGAAGTTGTGAAGCTTCTAATGTTCTAATTTAATTATTGTTTTTGGCTTCAGTTCCTAGGAGCTACCATAGGAGAAACTAAGTCTTATAGTAACTTTGCTTGTTGAGATGCAGAATGTTTAGTGGAAGAATCATGGACTTTAGAAGTAGGCAGATCTCAATTCTTAGGCTAATTCCACTGCTGATTAGCTGTGACATTCGGTGAATCATTTTAGTTTCTTTGGTAAATGGGGGATAATACCTATATCGCAGGCTTGATGTGATAAAATGGGGGAAAGTATTTAGTGTTAAACAAGGCCTGCCCAAAACTCTATAGCCCACTGTTTTCTGTCCTCCTCATTTATTATGCATCCTGCTTGATCCCTAGGGAAGATTTGTGCCTTAAGGAAAAAATTAATGTTCACATAGGAATAAGGCTCATTCTGACTTGAATTTTGCTGCTCCTGGCTCTTTATGCTCTTGCTATGATTCCTCCATATTGTTCCACTTAGGTAAATTCGTTAACTTCTTGACAGTTCACCTCAGAATTTCCCTTCCTTTATATCCCTCTCTGTCCACAGCAACCTTAAATTGATCATTCCTTGTTCCTCTGTTTCTAGAACACTTGTAGGCTAATGACATAATCTTAACCTTTGATCTTATACTGTTCTCTGTCTTTTCCATGTGTATATACAGGTATCACGTTCATTCCAGATAAATTAAAAGCTTCTGCCCAAACACTTGTATGCAGAATATATAAGGGGCTTTGCTAAATGAATGCAGAAAAGACAGCCAATCTGATAGAAAAAGTGAATACTGTGTTCAACACATTCTTCATAAGAGTGTCTAGTATATGTACAGCAAGCATGGCAAGTGCCTAACCTCATCCATCTGTCATTAGGGAAATGCAAATAAAATCACAATGTGATTCCACTACACACCCACCAGAGTAGCTAATATTAAGAAAGACAATGAAGTGTTGGAAGGAATGTAGAACAATTGAAACTCTCATACTCTGCTGGTAGGAATGTAAATTGATACAAACACTTTGGAAAACTGAGTCAAACATAGATATACCCAATAATCTAGCTATTCTGCTCCTAGAAATGTGTGTATGTTTGTGTGGGGACATGTATAAGACATGTGCATGAATATTCATAGCAGCACTTCATAATAGCTTAAAATTGTTTATCATTGTAGAATGTTGCTACAATGGAATGATATGATTATACATGAGTGGGAATGAATGGACTACTGCTGTACTCAACAACATGAATGAATCTCACAAACATAGCATTAGCTTAAGAAGCCAGACTCAAAAGAATATGTATTCTATGCTTCTGTTGATAAAAAGTTTGAAAACAGGATAGTGCTACCTTTGGGCAGGTCAAGTTTGCTGGGTTTTGTACTGGTAGGGGGACCTGGGGCAGGCTTCCAGGAAATTTGTAATGTTCTCTTTCTTGAACTGGGTGGTGGTTTCTTGGGTTTGTTGATTTAGTGAAAGTTGATCAAACTGTGTAGTTATGATTTGTTTCACTTTTCTGGATGTATGTGCTCTAATCTTCAATAAGCTTACTTTTTAAAAAAGTTCATCATTGTAAACTAGCAGAGTGCTTAGCAGCTCATGGGTGCCTAATAAACATTTGTTGGTTTTACTTGATTTTTATATTCCTAATATTTTATTAGAATTTTTTTCCATGAAATATTGCATTTTGTGATCTTGAACATACATACCTTCTCCAAAGCAATGTCTCCCACCTTGTCAACCTCCAAGCCTTTCTTAGCCATGGCCAGCATTACAAAAGAAATTGCTTTTTTGGTCTCAGTACAAATGTCCTTGGTATAATTTTTAATAAATGCCTTCAAAGAATGTTACAACATGTAAATTTAGAGTGTTAGGCTTCAAGTTAAACTACTATGGGTCTTGTGAGACCAGTTATGAGTAATAGTTTGATGAAAAGTATTAAAAGGCTGGACTGACACATTAAAAGGGCTAAAAAAAAATCTTACAGCAATGAGGTTGTATCCCAAACCTATTAAATGGAGAAGCATGTGTGCCCAGTGACCTTGGGACTGACTAGACCTGTGTTTCAGAATTGACAGGAATGGTTTACAGATGAATGAAATAAGAAGCATGTGTAGTGGGGATATTGTTACATTTGATAGGAGGAATGAAAACAAGAGCTTTAAATTTCATTTAAAACCTTAGCACTTAAAAAAAAAAACCTCGGAATTGAATTTATCTTTCTTTTAGTAGAACTTATAAATGTTAAGGAGCTTCATACTTTTTTTTGCTGCACCTTTTTGTTTAGTCTTTCTTCTTGAGCTCTGCTTTCTTGTTTGTGTTCTCTCCCCTCTTACATACACTTCTTCTCCTCCTCCCCCTCCTCTCCACCATGTCTCACTCTCCTCTTCCCCCCCCTTCCCCTTGCTGGCCCAAGCCAGTAGGTGGCCTTCCTGAATGTTGAGGATGTCTTAGCCCCCTCTGTAGCCTAAGGGGGTTCCTGCTCCTTTCTGACTGGAGCAGCTCACAAGGGTTCATCATTTATTTTTTCCTTTTGGGAGGATAAGTTTTGACTTCTTGTCTCCTTTTGAGAATACATTTAAGAAAATAAGCAGGAGTGGAGGGGTGTGGAGTTGGGGAACCTTCAGTCAAACAGAGTGCCCAGCAGGAGCCTCATTCAGAGTTTTGCTGGGCTGGTATGAATGGAATGGAAACAAGTATGAGTGGTAATCAAACTTGAGACCATTAGTAAAGCTTTTAGTGGGTTATCCATGACAGCTACCCTGTGCCGCAGTATTTCTTTAATATTTGTATTTTCAAATGTTATTTCTAGTTAGTCACAGTTATTACTTGCTTTTTCTTTAAAAAAGTGTGGAAGATAATTTTTATTTTATATGGTCCATTTCATCTGGCAGAAATATTTCATTGTTCTATTATATTGTGGAATAGTTCCCTGAAAGATATTGTAGAGATTGTTCTACCAGAACCATAATAAGAATATTAATTTTGTGTCTTGATATAGTATTTTAAGAGACAAAACACTTATCTTTAAAAATAAATTTAGAGCAATTTTAGTTTCACAGCAAAATTAAGCAGTAGGTACAGAGATTTCCCATATACCCCCTTCCTCCACACATGCATAGCCTCCACTATTATTAACATCCCCAATCAGAGTGGTACGTTTGTTATATCTATGAACCTACATTGACACATCATTATAACACAGAGTCCATAGTTCACTCTTGGTGTTGTACATTCTATGGGTTTGAACAAATCTATGATATGTATCCACCGCTATAGTATTATGTGGAGAAGTTTCATGCCCTAAAGTCCTTTGTGCTCCACCTATTTTTTTTCATCCTTTCTTCCCTGGTAGCCCCTGGCAACCGTTGATCTTCTTACTCTCTCCATAGTTTTGCCTTTTCAAAAATGTCATATAGTCAGAATCATACAGTATGTAGCCTTTTCAGACTGGCTTCTTTTACTAAGTAATATGCATTTGTTTCCTCATGCCTTTTCATGGCTTGATAGTTCATTTCTTTTTATTGCTGAATAATATTCCGTTGTCTGGATATATATTCACCTACTGAAGAACAACTTGGTTGCTTCCAAGTTTTGGTAATTATGAATAAAGCTGCTATAAACATCCATGTGTAGGTTTTGTGTGGACATAAGTTTTCAACTCCTTTGGGTAAATACCAAGGAGTGTGATTGCTGAATCATATGGTAAGAGTATGTTTAGTTTTGTAAGAACTGCCAGATTGTCTTCCAATGTGGCTGTGGTATTTTGCATTCCCACCAGCAATGAATGAGAGTTCCTGTTGCTCCACATCTTTACCAGCATTTGGTGTTGTCAGAGTTCTGGATTTTGGCCCTTGTAATAGGTGTGTAGCAGTATCTCATTGTTCTTTTGGTTTGCATTTCTCTGATGACATATGATGTGGAGCATCTTTTCATATGCTTATTTGCCATCTGTATATCTTCTTTGGTGTGGTATCTTTTAAGGTCTTTGGCCCATTTTAGAATTGGATTTTTTGTTTTCTTACTATTGAGTTTTAAGAATTTTTTATATATTTTGGATAACAGTCCTTTATGAGATATGTCTTTTTAAATATTTCCTTCCAGTCTGTGATTTTCTGTTTTTATTCTCTTGACATTATCTTTCATGGACTAGCAAAAAACCACTCATTTTTATTTATGTTTGCTTTCTTCCCTATTCTTTTACTACACTGCAGATTTCTGTTCCCTTCTAGAATCTCATGCTAGGCACTGAGTTTCCATAGATATTTGAAACAAGAGGGGAAAAATGTCACATATGACCTCAAAATTTAATATCAGAAAAAAGAGAGCTACCTTAGAGTACTCAAAAAAAAAAAAAAGGCAATACTTGTATTTTCTATGAGATAATCACTTTACTGTTGTGGTCCAGAATGGTTATATCAACATTTTGGAGAGGAAAAGCTAATTTAAAAATGTGCTATTGCTTTCTTCCAAATAATTTTCAAGCTTTAATATCCAATTTATCCCTAAATACAATACAAGGCTATTTTGATTTTTTAAAATTAATTCTTGCTTTGGTCACTTTCAAAGCTGAAAGAGATGACTTTGGCTATTTTATTTGAATAGTAAATTATCTGAAAGTCTTTTGTGTAGACCTTGTTCCTGTACTCCAGTGGTACTTTAAAAACATGGACAGTTAGGTGGTGGTAGTGGAGATCTTTCTCTTTCATAAAAAAATTTTTGTATCAAAACTTGAGTCTGTGTTCTAGAAATAAATGTTTCTACATTTTTATGTTCAATTTAATGAGGAAACTCTGCAGCATTATTTCAGAGTGTTAAAAAACCTGTGATAGTCAGAACTAATTTTCCCTTTTAATATCCAATAGTGTCTTTCTCCCTTTAGTTCCTATTGCATGTTTTGTTCCTTCTTTCCTTGCATCTCTTCTTTTAGATTGCTGTTAACTCTGAATACTAAGCTGCGCTGGATAAATGGAATGAGAATATTATGGCTATGTTTCCAGCATTTAGTTCTAGCTGGTCTTAATTGCTTATGATGTCATGAACAGTAAGGAATTTTTCTTCATTAAGTCCAGGATACAATACCTATTTGAAGAGCAGAAAGCACTGACTTGTCTGTTTCATACTTTACTTGAGAACACATTTTCTTACTGCTCAGAGCATTTGTATCTAAAACTCTTTGTGAGTTTAAACTTTTCTTTTATGGTAGAGTTACTGTGGTATTGAATCAAAAGTCTTGATAGAGACTTGGATTTGAGTACAATTAAATGATTCCTTCTGTTGTCTTGTGGGTTGTGAACTCATTTGACATTCATTGTCTCCTATTTACACACACACACACACACACACACACACACACACACACACACCAGGAGACTTATTTTTTTGGAGGAAAAATTTCTCAGTTGATTTGGATTAAAGACTGTGTAGTTCAGCGATGCAACTTGTTTAAACTTTTTAAAAATCATTTTAAAGTTCTATGAATTCCTCTACCTGTTTGCAGCTCCTTTTTCTTATGAGAAATCCTGCCTTTTCTGTGTGTTCTGTGTCCCTTGCTCAACTTTAGAACATTTGCTCCATCTTTGGCTTTTCATGTAGCTATTTTGCAGGGGCTGTGGCCATGGGCCAGCATTCTCTCCTAACACTTTGCCATTCCCAAATGTGCCTTGGATTCTCTTGTTCCTGTGCCTTTGAGATCCTATCCCCTCCTCAGAATGTCCTCTCTTCATTAGGATTTGCTAATTCCTGCTCTTCATTCTACATTGTGTTCAACCATCGCCCTCTCTGGGAAAGTCCCTGCTGTCTCCCAGGTAGTCAGGCACCTCTTTTTTCTGTGTGCTTATGTGTTTTTATTGCAGTGTTCTTCACATTAGTCGCTCTTTATTTTCGTGTGTTATTCTTCATGTTATTTTCTAATTGTTTGTATGCCTTCCTATTTTACTAGATTTATGTTACATGAAGGAAATTTGGTATTCACAGCAGTTAGGATGGAGCTTAGGTAGTGCAAAGTAAACTCAAAAAAATTCTTTTTAATTGATAGGATTTGTGAGTCATTTATGTAACTGTAGGTCAGATTATTCCAGTTGAGACTCAGTGGTATTCCGTTGAGTTCAATCACATGCATCATGATATATTTAATATATGTATAATATTATATATGTGCCATATAGTCAGTAAGCCTATATGTCTCCTAATATGGCTTAATGACATTCTTTCATCCAGCCATCATTTATGTACCTGAAAGTGATGATATATAAATAATAAACTTTTTATTTTTGAATAAATTTAGATTTACAGAACAGTTGCAAAGATAGTTCAGAGAGTACCTATATACCTCTCACTCAGTTTCTCTTATTGTTAAAGTCTTACATTACCATGGTACTTTTGTAAAAACTAAGAAACTAACATTGGCTCGTCTTTATTAACTAATCTCCAGACTTTATTCAGATTTCTCTAGTTTTTTCATTAATACCCTTTTTGTGTTTTCAGGAGCCAATCTACGATACCACATTATATTTAGAAAACAATTATTTTAAAAGTCTATAACTTAAATATTAATCTAAATTTCTTCTGGTTAATAGCATTTTAAACTTTTTTCCAATTTAATAATTTAAAAACTCTGCTTTTCCTTTTCTCTTTTACATTGAAGGAAGAATTAAATCATTGTTAATTAACTAGAGCATTAGTTAATTTAAAAAGTATTTCAGGGTCAGCAAAATCAAAATAATCCTCCCCCTTTTAATTCAAAATAGTAATCTGTCTTTTATTGAGAATCGTTAGCTTTTTTTTCTCTGAACATGGTGTATTTTCCTTTTAATCCTATCTTTTTATGTCCTTCAAAATTTTATAATTTTTTCTATAATTATATTGCAGTTTTTGTTAGGTTTATATCTAGTAATTTTTAATTTTTTTTGCTGGTGTGATTGGGATATTTTTCTATTACATTTTAAAAACGTTTTTATTTTGAAATCATTTTAGTCTTAATGAAGATTTGCAAAAATATGGAAAAGAGTTCCTGTACGTACTTCACCCAGCTTCTCCTTATGTTAACATTTTAAATAAATATAGAACAGTTACCAAAACTAAGAATTAACCTTGGCACAATACAGAATTTATTCAGATTTCGCCAGTTCCTCACTAATGTTCTTTTTCTGTTCCAGGATTCAAACCAGGATTCCCTATTGCATTTACTTGTCTTCTTTCTTTCATTTCCTCCAATCTGTGACAATTCCTCAGTCTTTCCTTGTCATCCATGACTGTGATATTTTTGAAGAGTATTGTTCAGGTATTTTGCAGAATGTCCCTCGATTTGGGGTTTGATGTTTTCTTATGATTAGATTGTGATTATATGTTATTGAGAAGGAGTCCACACAGTTTTATGAGCCCTTCTCAGTGCATCATAACAGGGGATACATGGTGTCAATTACTTGTTCTCTTGGTTAAGGTGGTGTCTGCTAGGATTTGCTATTTACAATTACTATTTTTCTCTTTATGATCACTAAATATTTTGGGAGAATACTTTGAGGCAGCATGGTATACCCTGTTTCTGCTTAAACTTTTACCCTCTTATTTTCGCTTCCATCCATGGATTTTGCCTGCAGTTGTTACCACTGTATTGTTCTAATGGAGATTTTCTGTTTCCCTTATTTCTTCTACATTTATTAATCGGAATTCTTCTGTAAGGAAAAGTTGTCCCTTCTCATTGTTTGTTTATTTATTTATTTATTGATCGATACCACCACGCCTTATGGGCTCATCGGATTATACTGTTATCATTTATCTTGTTGTTTAACTTGTTCCAACTTCAGCTGATGGGAGTTCTTACAGGTTGCCTCCTATGCCTTTTGACGAGTCTTCATCTTTTTTGCTGTCTGGTTCTTTATTTTGTGACCCCATTAAATAATCCAGACGCATCTTGTATTTTCCCTTGCCCTTGGTTCGACCAATTTTTCGAAGGATTCAACCAGTTTTCCAAAGAGCCCTCATTCCTTTTATGGGGGAATTGTATTTAGAAACCATAATCTGGGTGCTTTTTGTGATCATTGCTACTGGAGTGCCTCTGCTTATAGTTCTCTCAGTGGATAGAGTTAGGAGGTATGTGGGTTTCTTTTTTGATGCTGGTTTAATAGCCCTCCACAGTAAGCAGTAACTATTGGTCTATAATTTTTTGTTTTTTAATCTCAGTATAGATTTATCCTCATTTTCCTATTCTATGTTACTAAGGAAATCTGTCCAAAATTCTAATGACATTATAATACTCAATAAGTATTATAAAATACTAGGCTATGAGCTCCTTAAAGTCTGGAACAACCTATACTAGCACATGGACAGTAGATAAATGTTTATTGAACAAAATGGAATTAGACTAGTTTCAAAAATGCAAAAGCTGCAAGTATAATTATTTCCTGTAGCCAATTAATAAAGTGGAACATTTATCCTTAAACTGGATAGTATAGGAATTTCCAGAATATTACTGAAATTTAGTAGAGATCTGTTCTTAAAATGTGTGAGTTGAGTTTATTATAATATGGTTTCAATTTTTCTCTTTTGCTATTGTAAAAATATGTACTCTTCTTGGGACGGGTTTTGCCTGTTAGCCTGCCTATTGAACTTGCTGAAAAGATATTTGGAAACAGAGTTCAGGTGAAATCTGTTACCAATTTAAAATACCCGCATAATCTTTCTACATTATTGCAACTACTTTGTGCCCTGTTAGGAGAAACGCAGATTGTTTTTCAGCTCAAGAGTATCTGGAAATGATTCTATGCATTTTGTAGGTGATAGAGCACTGTAATAGGCTTTGATAACAAAAAGAAATAGATGTTTCTGCCCAGCCTAGCAAATAAACTTTTATAGTAGTATGTGCCTTTTGGCATGACAATTATTTAATACAGTAACATTCCTGAAGCACAGAAAGGAATAGCAGGGAGACCTGACAGGTAATGAAAGTTTTGGAGTAAAGCCAAGAAATGAGAGCAATGAGACTTTTGAAACTCTGATTAACTGTAATTTAAAGTATTTGGATACCTATCAGATTGGACTAAGTGAGATTTTTTTTTAAAAAAAGTTTCTGTATCTTTTGTGGTGGTTATAATCAGAGAGTAGTTTAGTGTAAACATTTGTTTCCTAGCTTATGTGGTGGACTGGAGCTACTTTTTCCTTCTTCATGTTGATCACAGGTGAGGTTGGTGAAGCCTTGAAGGAATCAGGAGATGATATCTGGACTGGTGTTCATAGCTGCAGAGTCCTGGAGCAGGGTCTGGGGTTTATGGCTGACATCTTTTGCAAACCTCTTACTTGCTGGCTTTGCTTCCTTTTAAAATTTTTTTGTCCTTGTGTCTTATGCTCCTGTAGGGGCCAAGGGAAAATTTCCCCTTCAACTCCCTGAAGGTTCTCTGAAAAAATCAACTAATAAATACAGATTAATATGAATAAAAGGCATAACAAATTTTAGTATATCATAGTTTTCCATGACACAGGAACCTTCAGAATGAAGACCCAAAGACATAGGGAAAACTGTCCATTTTTATACTTAGGTTCTATGAAGTAGGCAGAGCCATGTAGAAATGTGATTGAACAAGAAAAGTATGATCCAATGCTAGTAGACTGACTGGGGAAACCCAGCAAGGCCAGTCTGTTCAGATTCTTCTTGGCTTCTCTGTGCTGCATTCATTCCTCCAGGGTATGAGGCAGGACCCTTTCTGGAATGAGGGTCTTATGACCTACCATCAGACAAGGTAGGTCAGAGAATTTCTTTATGGCCAGCTCGAAGACAGAAAGGTGAGGTGGGAGGAAGGTTAAGAGTATAAAAAGTATTTTTGGCTGGCTTTGGTGAAAGGGGTTCTGGTTTCTATGACCCACCTTGGGAAAGAGGGCTTCTACTTTCTGTGGCTTGCCTCAGGGGAGAATAAAGTTGAGAGTCAGGAGGACAGGAGAAAGTTAGAGGAGATCTTTGCCTTTGAGGCTGCTTCTGAGGCCTTCACTTAGGGGTGTTGCTTTTTGAGCCCCAACACTGCTGTGGTATGTAATATAACATATCTGTTGACACTGCTTGTGAATCATTTTCTTGTGTGAAAGCAAATACATGTTGCTCTACTGTAGAATGTACATTGGCTCATTTTTTTCACACATAACTCCCCAGCCACAAAAACCTTTATATCAGGGGGTCTGTGCATGAACTTTAAGGGAGGCCACAAACCCCACCCAGATGAGGTCAATGGGGACACCCTTGAGAGAGAGAGGCAGCTGCCTAAGAATCTGCCTAAAAGGAGTCGCAAGTGGAGGCTATTGCTTGCAACAGGGGTCACTTAGGACCACCAGGAGCTTGTCAGATAAATGTCTAAAGAAGAGAAAAAATGTTTTTAGCTGCCTAGCCATTCAAAAAGACACACATACACACACACTCTCTTTCTCTCTCTCTCTCTCTCTCTCTCTCTCTCTCTCTCTCTCTCTCACACACACACACACACACACACACACACACACACACACACAAGGTGGGCAGAGGGGACAAAAAGGGACTGATTATCTTGTGGTCCTTGGATGTCCCAGGAAGAGGCTACTGCCTATAGATACCAGGTCCTTCCTCCTCCCTCTTTTCTTCCTATCAACCAGATAAAGAAACTAAAAACTGTGGCTTTAGGTGGCTACAAGCCCAAGGGAGGAAGGAAAGGAACTTTAAACCCTATGTACCCTATTTGCCAAGTCCAGCAAATATAGTGCTAGCAGCCCTAGATTACTTACTAATTTTTAAAGAATGACTAAACTCCACGCAGTCATCTTAGCTCTGGATGCCCTGGCCAATAAATGGTCCCGTCTTCACATTTATTATAAACTATTGGTCCATTGCCCCAAAATTATCTCCTTCAAGATTCAAGATAAGAAACTGTGGGAATTTCTTGTCTCACGGACATTACTGTTAGTAACCAAGACACACGTTTCACTTCTCAGAACACACAGTGCGAGGTTCTTGTAAGAGGCATTCAGTAGCCCTTTCCTGTTCCTGATAATGGTTTAATTGAGAGACATAATGGTCTCAAACAACTACTTTTCAAAATCAGTCCATCAGATAAATCCCTAAAGATCTCTATCTTGCCCCAGTCTTAACCTGTCTTTATAAATTTTCATTCTTACCCCATCCCATAAGGGCTGGCAGCCAGATCAAGGGCGCATATTCTCCTGGGACCCATTAGAGTGTACTATGGGGCCAGGCAGCTGCTCTTTGATATGGGACCAATCTGAGCCTAAATTTCCCCCCAAAACAAAACAAAAAACAAATGACCAAAAACCCCGTCAGATGTAGCTACACACCATTCTGTTAACTATTGGTCTTATTACTACTTGTTTGGGTGCTCTTTCGGTTTACAATCCAAAGGCCGACATCATTCAAGTGGGTATCCACTTGAAAAGGATACTCCAGATGACATCACTCCAACCCAAGGCCCCCCCCATTGGAGCTGACTTTGCCCCTTCTGATGGACACTACCTCACCCCAGATGCTAAAACCTCCACCTAGCAGCACCCACGGACTGTTTCTCCTAAGGCACAAATCAGACATAGGACATTTTTGGCTTTTCTTCCTGACCCCGGTGTCTGTTTAGCCCATGATCCTAGTATAGTCTTTGCTCTTTGCTTATATGTACACCTCTACACATTCATACCAAAAGTAAAATCTGGTACAGGTTACCAAAATTGATGAGGGCTGTTGCTTTCCCTAGGAGGCACCTGACTCGTATCAGTCAACACCTTGTCCTCTGGGGGAGAAGATTACCCACTCGCTGAGGTCTTTTCCTGCTACCCCGTGCAGCTTTCCACCACAGTCTCTTGCCTTGAGTCTCTGAACAAGACTACCACAACTTTTTCCTCTTTACAGTCAGACTTACATTTATCTTATATTGAGAAAGTGATGCCCAGGCACCAAGGGGTGTATTGTAGTGAATTTTTATAATTTTATGTTGCCTCAGCATCCATTCTGAATCTAGGTGTAACTTTCTCAAACCAGAAGCAGGGCTTAGTCACCTATAACATGGTTTCTGGTCTCTGCCTCCTCCCAGCCCCTCAATGTGCTCTATCCAGATATCTGCCTTATACAACTGCCTCTTGGTGACTGTCTCTCTCTGGGACATACAGATACAACCTACTTGACTGACTCCTACTCCCTGCATGGACTGTGCAGATATGCTGCAGTGACCACTCTCAGTCACAGCATGACACTAAGGCACTTTTGCCCACTTGCTATAAACCCACCAATTAGAACTCCCCGCGAGAAACCTGCTTGGATAATGCCGTGGACCCCAGTAAAGGCCTCGGCCCATAGGTCTATCTCTCTCTGGCTGGCTTCCCACTTGCTGGTTGAGCGCATTGCCCCTGCAACCTTCCCATCAACCCTCATCGGTACCCCTCTTCTTTCATGGATCTGTGAGTAGTAAGTTGCTTCTATTATGTCATGTGTTTTTGTTGTGTTGCTTCCTCTGTGTCTTATCCTTCCAGCACACCTGGACCTAACTTACTTCCCAGTCAAGGCTTTCCTAGAGAGTGGCTATCTTGGTAGGAATAAACTGGACACAACTCAGACAAGAGCCACAAGGGCATCTGCCAGTATAAACAAGTTTCCTGTGAGAGGGACACCTGGTCACAGGCTGGACACTTAGGCTTTAGGCTATGAGGATAAAGAAGTATTCCTTGGAAGGCACACTGTAAATATCCCCTGGATCCTCATCAGGGCAGGACTAGGGTTTATAGCCACTCTCCAGGGAGAGACTTCATGACCAAATAGGTGAGAAATATAGTAGGGCATCCCTTGCTGTTCTTAATATGGTGTCTTCTGTGTAGTAGATGTTTGATCATCTGTGTTTGTTGAATTATCCTATACAGTGGAGTATGCATGTATTTATTTATTTAAGTAAAGTCGTTTTACAACTGGTGATGCAAAAAGGCAAATGCCATAAACAGCAGGAGTTCTAATCAAAAGACAGGCTCTGCAAACTGCATACTTGGTATGGGGAGGGATTTGGTTATGTATTGTGCTTTGTTTGTGGCAGTATCGTTAGAAGCAGTTGTGGTGATGGTCATAGCTATTTTAGTAACCTCAGTTACTGACTTCTGGGAAAAAGTTTCTTAAACAAAATCAACTGCATTAAAAAAACAAACAACAAATGAACTTTATTTAATGATATTGTTGCATGTCATGTTATTGAAACAGCATTGTTACTATTAAACTTTGCAGGTGTGCAGGATAAAAATACTGATACAGGTAGATACTGTTTAGAGGTGGATAGTTTGAAGTAGTGGTTCTGAAATTTAACAGGTATCAGAATCAGAACAAGGGGACAGCTTGTTAAAAAGAATGATCTGGACTCCTCCCTCAAAGTTTCTGATTCATTAATTATGGGGTGGGGCCTTAGAATTTGCACTTCCAAGTTCCCAGGTGGTGCTGATGCTGATAGTTCTGGAGTCATAGTTTGAGAACAACTGGTTTAAGGCAAGGAGAACATACTAACCTATCAAAATACTCAAGTCTCTGATATTGCCAATTCATGGTGGTATGCTGTTGCTGTATTAAATTTCTAAGAAAAATCTATTATGAAAACATGTTTGTTAATGGAACTTCAGACCAGAAGCCAGATAGGGAAACGTCTATTGTTCCACAATCTTTAAAACAACATTGCAGCCTTTCTTGGTGGCAGATCAAGAATAAGTATTTTAGGTTAGTATTTATTGAAGGAATACTTTTGAAAGCTTGCTCTTGAAGTGCTAGGGTAAGAAAGGGTAGTCAGAGGCCTGTCTCTCATCTTTAGCTCAGACTTGGAGGCTTTTTTCCTTGAGCAAGGTCAAGGAGGCTTTTTGCTTCTCTGAGCCAAGGATGAAAGGAAGGTTTCTCCTGCTTTACAGTTCTGAGGTGGTGGTGGATTTCTGAGGCTGCCCTCAGCAGCACAGAGAAGAGTGCGGTGATTGACAGTTAACATCTGCCATGGCTTCTGTTGCCACCCCCTGCCTTCGACCTGAAATTCATTCTCCTTCCTCTTCAGTAGATAGAGGTGCGTGCGTGTGATGCATCTAATGATGTTTAATAACTTAACCCTTTGCATCTACCATCTTGTAATGCACTGTTGCTTTTACTTCTGGTGGTATTTTGGGTCAAGGAATTGTGAGATAGTGTATGTAAAGCATCCAGCGTAGAACTCATGGTAAACTTATTTTTTTCTTTTATTTGAAGACAGGTATTGCTGTAGTGCCTCATTACCTTTCTATTATGTATTTACATTTAATTTTTCCTATACTGGATATGAAGTTTCATTTGGTCTTAATCACTTATTTTTTTTCTTGAAGGTTTTTTTTTTTTTTTTACTTTCAAAAGTAGTTATGTTCAATTTTTACAAATCAGTTGCCCCGGAAATCAATAAGCATCCCTCTATACACACATGCATGTACATGTGTGCTCACACACACATACATACACAGCTCCTCTAGTATCAATCTCTTGAGTTGAGGTGACCAACATTAACATTATGATGTATTACTTCCACATTTTTCTCATGTTGTTGATAAAATAGACATTAAATTTTTTTAAGTGAACTTTTTTTTAAAACAAGATTAGATAATACCATTCACATGATTCTCCAACTTTAACTCTTCACATAAGTGTGTCTTAGACTTATTTTGAGGTCAGTAGATACAGAGATATATAAAATGCATTATTTTTAATTGCAGCATAATTATCTATAGAGAGAATCAACTGTGGTTTATTCAGTCTTTTTGCTATCGATGGCAACCATATTTCCAGTTTTTGTTCTTCTGAACAGTCTATATTAAAGCTATAGACTCATTCCTGAATCTATATGTTTAAATACTGGTGTTTTTGTTCAGTTGAATAAACAGTAAAAGTGGGATTTCTAGATTAAAGGATATATAACTTTTTAAATTTAAATAATAACATCTTACCATATAACTTTCCAGAAAATTGTGTAGACTTTCAACCCTCCCCCAAGTAATATATTGAGAATGGGCTGTTTCTTATAATACTACCAACTCTGCATATTGATAGTCATGAATTTTTGGCAAAATTGACATTTTATTTGTGAATCTCTGCCTACTGGTAAGGTTGAGTACCTTTTTGTATGTTCTCCATTTATTTGTATTTCTCTTATTCCTTATTTATTTATTTTTTTCTTTTGGGTTCTTTTGCTTATCAAGTTGTTGAAGGTTTTTTTTTTTTTGTCTTTTTTCCGTGTCCGGCAGCGGATCGCAACCCTCAGTGTTGCCCCCGTACCGGACCGGGGACCGGCAACGGGATCGCAAGCCTCGGTGTTGCTCCCACGCCTCGCTCAACCAGTGAGCGGGAGCCGGTCTGTATGTGGGATCCGAACCCTCGGACGGGAGCGCCG
>NW_007727924.1:230416-231086 GCF_000696425.1 Galeopterus variegatus | reverse complement strand
TTTTTTTTTTTTTTTAAATTCTGTACCCTAACCATCGCACTGTGTGCTGGTTGATAATTCTTTTTACAATAAAAGTTTTTTAAGTCATTTAACAGTATATGAAAGAAAAATCTGTGGTGTTAGTGAAAAATAATTATAGTCTGTTTTCAAGGATATATGTGATATAAGGTACAAGTTATTTTGTTAGTGAAAGATGCATTGCTATATACATAGCACAAGTGATTTGAGCGATGGTATAATTACAGTCTTGCAGTGGTGGTCTGTTTTTAACATGGTATCACATGGTATTTCAATTATTTATGCTTAAAAACAGCCAAAAACCTCAAGTGTAGATATTAATGAATACTCCTCTCAGGAAAAAGAGCAAGGTAGAAGAGATACAAGTCTCCAACAAATTCAAAAGGGCCTCTTCTTTCTCAACACCTGGGTGTTTCAATGGCAGAGCACAACTAGAAAGTGATAACCACTTATTTGGAGACAAAGAAGAATTATAAGGAACACAGTGAACACTTTCTCCCACTATATTTCATCTGAAATCTGAACAGAATAAATATATCTTTCAGCACACATTTTAACCAGTGCATGTTCATAGTGAACATGCTCAAAAAAAGATTGCCAGCTTAGGTAGGCTTCAGTGACTTGTGCTACCGGTTGTTAAGGGGCCAAGTCT
>NW_007727924.1:225313-229758 GCF_000696425.1 Galeopterus variegatus | reverse complement strand
TATATTTCATCTGAAATCTGAACAGAATAAATATATCTTTCAGCACACATTTTAACCATAGTGAACATGCTCAAAAGAAGATTGCCAGCTTAGGTAGGCTTCAGTGACTTGTGCTACCGGTTGTTAAGGGGCCAAGTCTAGACTGTGAATGGAGAGAGTTTGAAAAGCCCATGTAGAAGTGGTGTTCATTTAGATCTTCATGGAGCTTTAACTGTTGTGGGCATTGTGTATACTTGGAAAAATGTGGAGCCTAAAACAATAGATATCTCTCTTGCATGAAAAGAACAGAGCCCTTGTTCTTTTAATTCCCATTGGTTTATTTTGGCTTGTAAATTCCTTGTCATGTCTTCACCATCCCTCTCCAAATACATAATCACCAGACTTTTAAAATGAAATTATTTAAAACGAAATCATGTACCATGTTCTTTTGATTATGAGTTCCTTGAGGCTATAGAGATGACAGCTGTATGAATTAGAGATGCCATAAAATAGAAATGGTTTCAGTACAGTAAAATTGGGATCCTTAGCCATATATATATGTGTGTGTGTGTGTATATATATATTTGTTTTGCTGGGCCTATGGGGTCTATATATACTTATTTTATACTTATTTTAGTGAACATGCCAAATACAATTTTCCATCTGGGTTTAATACTTTTTTTTTGGAATTTATTACTTTTTGTTTTGTGTAGTATTTTTAAATTCATGAGGCTAGTCTGTATAAACTTGAATTGTGTGGACTTTGTAAAGCGGTAGTTTGTGCTTATCTGTCTAATCCTTTCTTGTAGCCTGAATCTTTAACCAATCTTTTGTCTTCTTCATTCTTTACCTCCAAGATTTACTTTCAGTTCCTCCCTAAAGCTATGACTACGGTTTTGTTGACTAGAATTTCTTCTCTTTAGGTCTCCAGATCGTGGGACGATAGTGTTGGCACTGGGGTAGTGTCCTCTCCTATCTCTTTTTACCATCTGTAAACACTTTCATTCTCCCTTTTGTGGATGGGCCTCCTGAGGATACATGATGCAGAGTGTTTGTGAAGAGAAACTGATAAGACTGAAGACATTTTTCCTTTTTAAAAGAGGAAGGGTAGAATGTGGGGAAAGAGGTAAGGTCTGTTGTCATCATTACTTGTGCATTTAAAGTGTTCTGTGGGGTTTTCATTTACCTGTGGTTTTGTGAGGCTAATAAATATGAACTTTATAACAGGGAAGTTGCAAATATTTAAATTTAGAACAATCTCAAAAGCATGGTACTGTGATTCCGGTCAATAGCAGACAGATCCTAAACTATTTTATTGTGATGCATGAAATAGAACCTCTCTTTTTGTATTAAGCAGCAGGGAATGTAAAAGTGAGTATCTAAATGTTATTTAATTAATTTCCAGATTTAGTATGCTCACTTGTCCCCCCATGTAAGCTGCTTTCTTTTATTCCTTTTTAAAAATGTGTTATATTTTAATACTTAATCTTGATGTTAGACATGCTTCATTTGGATTGGTGATATATTCTTATTGTAAAATGAACTTTTCCTTTTAATTTTATTTCATTATGATTTTAACATTTAAAATGTTAAGCCAAATGACTGTTTTCTTGGCTTGAGGGGGTTTTTGTTTATTGTTTGTTTTTTCCATTTTGGGAATAGACTGTATAACATTATGTGATTGGTTAATTTTCTTTAATACTGCAGCTCTATCTTTGAGGAAGACAGTGAACTTGCTATAGTTAGTAAGCAAAATCTTACATGCATGGGCAGGAGGAAATTGGGTAATCCTGAGAAGTCATCTGCTAGCTTTGAACATGAGATTAATTTTGGTTTTGATTACTGTGTTATACCAGAGGGAAGGAGGAAACTCATTAAGTGTCTGTTTTTTAAGGCAAGCTTTGAGGAAGGTTATATAAAATTTGATCTTATTGTAAATATCTTTTTGTAGTGATATCATTGGCATTTTAAAAAATTACAGAAGTTTTGAGTTTAGGCCGGGATCATTTGGAGCAGGCAGTTTAGGCTTAAATTCTTTTGATGCCTTGTAAAGTAAGAAGTAGATTGCTGAAAGATATTCAACTAAAAGATTATATGAACTTTGTAGATTGTTCGTAAGCACCAAAATTTAAGAATTAGATATGGGTGGAACACGATATGGATTCAGCTTGCTCCCTTTGCCGTTTTTAAAGATCAGTTAACTGCTAAAATGATGTTTTAAGGAACAGAGTTCTTTGCCAAAAGTAGATATTGTCTTTAAAATTTACTACTCACTTTAGCATTAAGCCAGGGCCTATCTGTGGAAGGTTTTAGGGGTCCCTTGCACTCTTCCTACTGCCAAATGAATAGTTAAGTGTTGATTTGGAATAAAGAAAATTAATTTTATGTGTTTGAGAAGGATTCATTTTTAAGTGATATTCCCCCCTTCCCCCTCCTTAAATAGAAAGTGATTAACTACTAGTTTAATTTTCAATTAATCAAATTAGGTTTTTACTGGTAGGTTTTGATTACATGCAGTTCTAACAGCTTCCAGATACACTTCTCTTTCCCATATGCTTACCATATGCTGAGTAAAAAATCCAATGTAGAATAAATTAGTGTAAAAGTAAGAACACTTAGTTCTTTTGTGGAGTTCATCTTGAATGACAGTAGACAGCTCAGAATCATTTTTGCTATGAGGCACCTTTTGAAAAGTGATATGGAAAAATAACCCATTTATGTGTGCCAAGGTCTGTTTTCATAAATGTAAATTTGAAAGTTCATTAAAATTTTGGCATGTGATTTGGAATGCATAATAACTGGAAATGAGTCAAAGCCAGAAATCTGTATCCTTATACCAACAACATATTTCACTGAAGACTGGCTTTGTATGGTTGTTTAATATTTAAAAGGTGAAAAAAAAAAAAGAAAAAAGCACATTTACTTGATGGTTATGGCTCTGGAAAATGTATTCGTGATGGAGAGACTGCAGAGGCAGGGAGAGCTAGCTAGCCCCAGAATCCTCACCAGCCACTTCTCTTGCAAAAGCAGGGCCGGTGACTTTTGAATACTGATCACTGTCAAGTGATGACTGTTCCTCAATTTTCAGAGACAACAGGTCAGAAATGCATGTTTTCTGTACTGTTTTGGGAAAAGTGAAGATGGACCATAACAGACATTTCAGCTCACATAAGAACAGCTGAAAAATAGCTGAGCTGGGGGTCAGACTTACATGGTATCTGATGCTAGTTGCTAGTATGAACAGTTAATGCTTGGAGAAATTCTAATGTTACATGCCAGGCCTACTGCTAACTTGTTAACATAAGTCTTCCAAGGTGAGGATATAAAAGAAAAGGGGAAGAGGAAAAAGCTACCAACTGTTGGTGCAAACAAGCCCATTTCTTCTCTATAATAAGAGAAGTGCATGTCACCATAGTCCTTTCAGCTTCAAGTGAGGCATAGGAAATGATGCTACAGCCAAGGCAAGAATGAGTGAGGAATTACTGTAATAGGAAAGTTTTTATTTTAGAACTTACAGGCTAACCTCTTCAAATTCTTATCCTCTGCCAGTTTGTTATTTTTGCTGTTATGTATGTGTACTTTGTACAGATTCCATTTTTATTGTTATTCCTCTTTATGGCTTTGTTTTTAAAGTTTCTTGTTCCCTGACATCTCAGGCCCTCTGGTTTCTACATTCCAGTATTGTCAGAGGTTAAAAAAAAATAAAAGGTTTATAATATGGCAAATGAGATGATCACCAAGATGAAAAGTCACGCTCTGTGAGATTGTGATTATGTGTTTAGCTCATACTCTGTCACTTAGTGCGCCATATGTGGGTGATGTTCTATAATTAGCCAAGCTTCTTGCAAAAAGTAAGTTTAAAATCACTGTCATCTTGGTTTATTTCCTCTCTTAGCCTTTGATCTATTTGACTTTGACACATGCTTCTCACCAACTTCTGTAGATTCTCATTCTGACAGGATGCTTTGATTACCCTACCCTTCGCCCCCAGCCCTGGTTCAAGCTATCAGTCATCAAATTGGATGCTCTTATATCTGTCTGGTCCACTCCATCTCCATTGCCCTATTTTGGGTTCTCCTTTCCTTAGACCTGAACTTAGTAGTTCATGCTATTTCCAGGCTCCCTTCCCTCAAACCATCTTCCACATTGTGGCCAGTTACCATTCTGAAAACATGGGTCTCATCAAGTTTTTTTTAACTTCTTTTTTGAAAAAAAAATTTTTTTGATTGACAAAAATGGTGTATATTTATGGTGTACAACATGTCTTGAAATATATATACATTGGGGAATGACTAAATTGAGCTTATTAACATATGTGTTACCTCACATACAACATGTCTTGAAATATATATACATTGGGGAATGACTAAATTGAGCTTATTAACATATGCGTTACCTCACATTCTTCTTATTTTTCTTCTAGTCCCTCCATTTTCAAAGTACTATACACTGCTATTACACCTGAT
>NW_007727924.1:223835-224969 GCF_000696425.1 Galeopterus variegatus | reverse complement strand
ATCACGCTCTGTGAGATTGTGATTGTGTTTAGCTCATACTCTGTCACTTAGTGCGCCATATGTGGGTGATGTTCTATAATTAGCCAAGCTTCTTGCAAAAAGTAAGTTTAAAATCACTGTCATCTTGGTTTATTTCCTCTCTTAGCCTTTGATCTATTTGACTTTGACACATGCTTCTCACCAACTTCTGTAGATTCTCATTCTGACAGGATGCTTTGATTACCCTACCCTTCGCCCCCAGCCCTGGTTCAAGCTATCAGTCATCAAATTGGATGCTCTTATATCTGTCTGGTCCACTCCATCTCCATTGCCCTATTTTGGGTTCTCCTTTCCTTAGACCTGAACTTAGTAGTTCATGCTATTTCCAGGCTCCCTTCCCTCAAACCATCTTCCACATTGTGGCCAGTTACCATTCTGAAAACATGGGTCTCATCAAGTTTTTTTTAACTTCTTTTTTGAAAAAAAAATTTTTTTGATTGACAAAAATGGTGTATATTTATGGTGTACAACATGTCTTGAAATATATATACATTGGGGAATGACTAAATTGAGCTTATTAACATATGCGTTACCTCACATTCTTCTTATTTTTCTTCTAGTCCCTCCATTTTCAAAGTACTATACACTGCTATTACACCTGATCTTATTCCTCCTATCTAACTGAAATTTTATATCCTTTGAACTTCTTTCCAACTCTTCCTCTCCCTCCCCAACCTCCTTCCCCTCATAACCATTGTTCTACTCTCTACGTGTTCAACTTTTTTAGATTTTACATATAAGTGGATATCATGTGGTATTTGTCTTTTTGTGTCTGTCTTCTTTCACTTGGCATAATGACCTCCAGGTTCATTCATGTTGCAAATGATAGGATGTCCTTTTTTACTGAATAGTATTCCATTATGTATAAATACCACACTTTATCCATTCATCTCTTGGTATACACTCTTAGGTTGATTCTGTATCTTGGCTATTGTGAATAATGCTGCAATGAACATGAGAGCAAAGATAATCTCTTCAGCATACTAGCTTCATTTCCTTTGGATATATACCCAGTAGTGGGATTGCTGGATCAGTAATTTATTTTTTTGAGGAGCCTCCATACTGTTTTCCATAATGGCTGTGCTAATACACATT
>NW_007727924.1:220639-221966 GCF_000696425.1 Galeopterus variegatus | reverse complement strand
TTTTTTAAGGTAATCTTTATGGTGTTCTGTATATAAGGTCATGTCATCTGCAAGTTATTTTTACCTCATAAAAGTAGTTGGTGGCTGTCTATTGCCTATAGAATTTAACTCCTTACAGTGCTATGTAAGGAACATTACAGGCTTGCATTTGTTTACATTTCTAGTCTCAGTCAGCCACAAATAGCCAGGTACCTGGAACCATACTTCAAGTTAGGTTCACTTGTGGTTCCCTACCAGGCCATACATTCCGTACTCTGGAGTTTTTGCTTATTTTCCCTTTGCCTACAGTGAGCATCCTTCATTTTGTTTTTGGCAAATACTTACCTACTTTCCATAAAGGTAGTCTTTTGTGTATGTGGTTTTACCTGACTCTCATAGGCCTTAATGATGACTCCTTTGCCTGTGGTAAGTAGGTAAATTTGCCTCCGTGGTTTAGATGCTTAGCTATGTGAGAGGAAGGAGACTGTGTTTTACTTGTCTTTGTGACCCAGAACATAGCAGAAGGCCTAGTATGCAGTCAGTGTTCCATCAATATCAATAATATGCATGGAATTTAGTTTATTTTCCATTACATTTTGTAGAGAATGAAAGAATCTTAAAGTAAATGAGGTGCATAAAAATCATGTATTTGAATGAAGATTTGTGATTTTTCATGATTTATGGAAGTAGAAAGTGAAAGTCATAGTTTTTTGGCATTTAAACTAGTGAATAGATACCGTGAACCATAATTGGTGAATTATCTAAAAAAAAAAAAAAAAAAAAAGTTCCCATTCNAATAATGCTGCAATGAACATGAGAGCAAAGATAATCTCTTCAGCATACTAGCTTCATTTCCTTTGGATATATACCCAGTAGTGGGATTGCTGGATCAGTAATTTATTTTTTTGAGGAGCCTCCCTACTGTTTTCCATAATGGCTGTGCTAATACACATTCCCATCAATGGTGTGCAAGGGTTTCCCTTTTCTCTACATCCTCACCAACACCTGTTATCTTTCCTTTTTTTGATAATAGCCATTCCATCAGGTTGTGAGGTGATATCTCATTATGATATTAATTTGCATTTCCATGATGATTAGTGATATTGAGCATTTTTTCATATATCTGTTGGCTATTTGTATGTCTTAGCTTGAGAAATGTCTAGTCAGGTGCTTTACTTATTTTTAAAATCAGGTTATTTGCTTTCTTGCTATTGAGTTGAGCTCTTATATTTTGGATATTAGTGTCTTTTCAGATGTATGGTTTTTTTTTTTTTAATTTTTTTTTTAAATGCTAGTTATTTATTTCAAGTACCTATCAATTTTTTTTTTTTTTTTTTTTTTTCTTTTT
>NW_007727924.1:184367-220312 GCF_000696425.1 Galeopterus variegatus | reverse complement strand
ACTCAGGACATTGCTGTCAGTTTCTCTATATGACCTATTGTAAGCAATTTTTTTGAATCCATGTTTTATAACACAGAACACCTGGAGGACCTAAGTCAATATTCAGTGCTGGAGTGCAGTAGACAAGATGGAAAAACAGTATTGGCAGAAGCAGAGTGGGGAACTACTGAGCCCTAGGCATTTCAGTATATAGCTTTCCCTTAGCCTTTTATTTGAACCGAGCAATCAACTCTTCTGAAAGCCCCAGGGAGACCTAGGATATGTTCTGGGGCAAATTCATTTTCCAAGTTTCTCCACAACATTATCTTTTCACCCACATGCTCTTCTTACAGTTGATTTTGGCACACCTGTCATTGAAAGAGTGGGGCCATTTCTCTTCCTTTTTAAAGTGGGTTGGCTTTTATGACTGTTTTAGCCAGTTCAGTATTGCAGAAATGATGCTATGTGATTTCTGAAGCTAGATTATAAAAGGTGATGCAGCTTTCTCTTTGTTGGAATGCATCACTCAGTTTTGGAATCTGCAGTCCATCTGTGCAGAGGCCATTATGTTGTGAGAAGAGACCACATGGAAAGGTGCTGAGAAGACCAACTACATTAAGAGAGATGTGCAGCCATCCCCTGACCACCATAGACCCCTGCTGCTCCAGCTCCAGCCACTATCTGACTACAGTCAAATGAGCAACTGAGCCAGAACCAGGCAGTCAAACCTTCCCAAATTTCTGACCCAGAAACCAGATATAATAAAACAGCTGCTGTTGTTTTAAACTACGCTTGGGGGTGATTTATTATGCAGCAGTAGATTATTGGAACATGTTTCTTTGTAGAATCATTTTGGTTTTTCATAAGTGATATTGAAGGAAGACAGGGATGGAATTAGAGGCATCTCTGAATGCAGATTTAGAGTTGTCACTGAATTAACCCTTTTCCCCTACATTTTTACAGCTTAGTTGGGGGTAGATCAAGAGAGATCTTAAAAGAGACAGTCATGCAACAAATTTGTTTTCCCTGTTTACTGCCTTTACCTAATAGTTGGTAATGAGGGGATAGCTAAGGGTGGGTTCTTAAACTAAGCTGACTGTACTGCAAGGAATGAATCTGTTTTGGGGAAGTAAGACCATGGGCAAATTCTGCACATGATTTTGGGAACATTGCTATGAGAACAGTAAATGAGGCAAAAATAGACTGTTTCAGGAGGCCAGAAGTTAGGTTGAATAATTTATTGTTCTGTGTGCTTTTTAAAAAAAACTAAATTTTTTAAAAGCAGTTTTAGGTTACAGCAAAATTAAGGAAGGTACAGAAATATCCCATATACCCTCAGTCCCCACACATGCATAGTCTCCCCTGTTATCATCAATGTGCTTTTTAAAAATATTAAAATCTAAGCGTCTGTTGTGGGTTGAATTGTGTCCCCCCAAATATATGATGAAGTCCTAACCCCAGGTACCTGCGAGTATGACCTTATTCAGAAATAGGGGCTTTTGCAGATGTAATCAAGTTAGGATGAGATCATCATGGGTTAGTGTAGGCCCTAAGTTCAATGACTGTGTCTTTAAAAGGAGGCTGTATGAAGATGTGGAGACAGAGACACACAGGGACGAAGGCCACGAGGAGGAGGAGGCAGAGATTGGAGTTATGCTGCCAAGTTATGCTAAGGATGTCAGAGATTGCAGGCAGTCACCAGAAGCTACAAGAGTCAAGGGCGCATTCTTCCCCAGGGTCTTCAGAGGGAGCCTGGCCCTACTGACAGTTTGATTTCAGACTTCTAGCATCAGTGGTTAAATTTCTGTTGTTTTAAACCACCCAGTTTATGGTACTTTGTTACAGTAGCCCTGGGAAACCAATGCAGTACCTAGAGTTAGATAGGGAAAATGAAGAATTTTACTCTCCAAAAGTTATGAAAATGAAAAGAAAAGCTACAGCCTGGGAGAAAATACATATTTGTTAAACACATATCTGGCAAAGGGCTTGACTCTAGAATACGTAAACAACCTACAATAAGAAGAAGACAATTCAGTTGAAAAATGGGTAAAAGATTTGAACAGGTAGTTCATCAAAGGAGAATATACAGTTGTCAAATAAGCACATGAAAGGATGCTCAGAATTGTTAGTTATTAGGAAAATGCAAATTAAAACTGCCAGGAAGTATATTACACTCATATGTAATAGAATGGCTAAAATTTAAAAGACTGACCATACCAAATATTGGTAAAAATGTAGAACTGGAACTCTTATATGTTGCTGATAGACTCTTAAAGTGGTATAATCACTTTGGAAAGCAGTTTTTTAATTTCTTAAAATGTTAAACATATACCTACCTGGTCATTCTACTCCTAGGTATTTGCCCAAGAGAATAAAAGGTGAATGTCCATTCAAAGACTTATACACGTATACATGTTCATAGGAGCTTTATTTGTAATAGTTCCAAACTGAAAGCCATCCAAATGTCCACCGACAGGTGAATGGATAAGTACAAATTGTGGCCTATTCATATAATAAATTACTACTCAGCAGTATAACTATTGATACATGCAACACAAAGGACGATTCTCAAAATAATTTAATAATTACATTTAATGAAAAGAAGCCATCCCTAAGAGTATATATTGTGTGATTCCATATATATAAAATTTTTGAAAATGCAGAGTAAGTATAGTGACAGGAATCAAATTAGTGGTTGCCTGAAGAAGCAGGGCAGGGAGGGGAAGGGATTATAAAGGGACATGAAACTTTTAGGGTTGATGGATATGTTCATTATCTTGACTATGGTGATGGTTTCCTGGGTGTATATTTATGTCAAAACGTGTCAAATGGTATCACTTTAAATATGGGATTTTTAAAATGTCAGCTATGTCTTAGTAAAGCCAGAGCAAAAAGAAAATGAAAAAGCTGTATAAACAAAATGTAGGGTTAAGCTGAGTGGGGTGGGAGAGCCTTAGACACCAGATCCTATTTTACTATCGGCTGAGCATTGGAAGGTGAAGTTTGCTTTGCTATTTACTATTGGATACACCATGTCTTTAATGGCAAGAAGCCATTTAAAGAGTAAACCAAGTATTGAGAATCATTTAGGGTTTAATCATGGGAGAAGAACTATAATGACTTATGGAGTAAAGGATTTATCATGGAAATTCAACCTTAAGAATTTATGGTAGAAGCTTGGGAAGTAAAGGTTCAGGAGGGAAGTTGGAGCATTAGTGGAGTCCCCAGTTAGTCAGACTGAGAAGCCAACTGTGAGATAAAGCTCATGGGGGAAGGTCTATGGGAAGCTGTTCCTCAGTGCACGTACCACTTCTGTGGGTCTCTTGGGCCTGGAGTCCCTGTTCACCTATAGGGCCAGCTTGGGAAGTTGGACAGGGATCTGAGAAGAATAAAGTTAAACCTGAACCCATCTGTATAACCATGACTGTCACTATACTAAACATGATGAATTTTGGCTTCCAAATCTGTGCAAATTCTATTTATGATCAATTTTAACCTGGAACCATATGGGGAAGATTCTGGGAAATGTAGTTCCAGCATAACTAAGTTGACACGGCACAAACCACCACATCTTGCTAATTAGTGAGCTTGATAATTACAGTACTTATTATGAACCTAAGCTCCCCTGTTCTCAAGCGATAGGTTGATTATGCTGAACACATATAGAATGTCATTGGGAGTGATCTAATTGGGATAGAATGGAGTGAAAGTCCAGGCGTGAGGAATAAGGATAGATCTTTCCAGAATCAGGGCTGATTACAATATAAACAATGGGGAGACACTGCATGCCCTCTTATAAGGAAGGTGTTTATAGCAACATAAACACCTTTTCAACACAGTAACATAAACAGTTTCTCAAGGAAACATTCTCTAGCATTCAGGAAATGTTTCTTTCTTTACAAACAAAAAAGTGTGTTTTTCTAAAGATTTAATTTACTTAAGGGCTCTGTTTAGAACAAGGCTGTGATTGTAGAGGGATAAACTTATTCCCAGAGCATTTTTGTGGTAGGCTATAGTTGAAGTCCTTATAGAAAGCATCTTGTTTAAAAATGTGTAGACTAGCAGAGCCCGGGTCAGTACAGGTGTACCATTTTATTTTGGATACACTTTTGGAAAGTTGTGTAAACTTTTGTGAGTCAAATTGTATTACAAATTCCCAGGAGCCTGCTATTTGATGTTTTCTTATGAAAATCCTTAAAAGCCCAAGGACGCTTTATTACAGGTATAGCATATTGGCCATCTACTGTGAGCTCAGGGACTATGATAGGAGCTATGTATTTGTCTCAAAGAAGCATATTTAATTACTTGGTAATGTAAATGTTTTCTAAAAATTGGTCAATTAAGATTTTTATATCAATGTTTTTAAAACATCATAAACTTGGAACAATTAGAAATAGATTTCATCCACAAGACCCATCTTAGGGTTGAAAAGGAAAGGAAAATTCTTTAGCAAGAATGCTTTCTTAATGGAGAATGGAGAACAGATGTACCTATTTCCAACATGTTATTAAAAATATCTAGTTCTGGTAGTGCGGTGAAAATGCTGCTGTTATGCACTGAGCATCAGACACACACACACACACACACACACACACACACACACACACACACACACATCTTTGTAGAAAGGCCTCATTTAATTAAAAGATTTACCAACAATCTCTAGGAATGATTTACTCTTTGCTGATTGTAGATTTTTGCAGCTGTCTACAATATAGAACGCACAAGCGGGAGATAGTGTCTCATGTTGCTTTCTACCTTAATCTCTAGACTAGTGCTTCTCAAACTTCCATGTGCACGCAGATGACCTGGGCACCATGGTAAATACATATTGTGATTCAGTAGGTCTGGGGTGGGCTCTGGGATTTTGTATTTACCACAAACTCCCAGGTGATGCCGATGTCGCTGATTTGTGGACCACACTGAGAAACAAAGGAGTAGGCTTTTCTGCGTGTGATTTTTGGTGTGGTTGCCGATAGTACGGAACATTTTGTAGTAAGTGTGGTGAACAGAGAGAAAAATGATTATCTTCATATATACCCAGTTTTTGTCTTGAGGGCAAAAAGATAGTGGTAGACTCCCATTAATTAAGTAGCTTGCTAGCAGTTTGGCAGGAATGAAGTGAAGGCATTTCTCATTTGACTAGCTGTAAATGTATTACATTTTTTAATTTTGAAAGTGGGCCTATTTGAAAGCCAGCCTTTCATCCAGATGCAAATTACCCTTGGAGGAAAAAAATCATCTTGTAATATATGTAGAGTATAGCCATGGGCTTACTTCTTTTCCCTGGTAAGATCCATTTGGTAACTGTAAAATTAATAAAATAACTATTTCTTTCAGTGTTAATACGAGTTTATGTAAAATTTAATGAGTTGTTGGTGGGTGTTAAAATAACAAACTCAGGGCCAACTTGGGTATTTTTGAACAATATTCCAATATTGAGGAAACATCCATAGTGGGGAAACTTGTGTTTCAAGGATGAAAATGAGGAACTAATTTGAAAATACTTTTTAACTGTCACTATTTTGTTTGACTGTTTAAAGTGGGTAACCTGAAAATGATGGTAAAATTGCACCAAGTGCTGTTAAAATAGATTGGTTTTGAATATTTTCAAAGAAAACTTCAGGCAATTAGGTTATATTTGGGAAATATCATTGCAGTATGAATTTGAAGTGAGGAAAAAATGTTCATGGAGAGAAAAAATTGAAATACTTCAAGGAATTACTTACTTATTTCATAAATAAGCCAGTATTTCTTAATTTCAAGTTGAACCTTTATAGTTTAATTGAAGATTAAAAACAAAAGAGGGCGAATGAACATCTTTAAAGCTTTTTGGATTAGTACATAAATCTGATCTCTCATGAAGAATGGTAAAGATGTAGCTATTCTTTGGCTGTCTTTGTGAAGTAATATGATGGACCACAGAAATTCAGCAGCTGCGGAGGTTCCTTAGGATCCTGATACAAGTGGATGAAAGAATTCCCAGGAATTCTGGAAGCCAAGTATTGTTTATGTGCTGTAATGATAAGTGATAGTCAAATGTATTTTTAACTATGATACTTTAATAGTCTTCAGCTTGATGTTGTTATCCAGGTAATGAGCACTTGGGAAATGAATACATCTTCTAAAAGACCAAGGCTATTACTTTCTGTCTGAGAATATTTTATCTCTGTTTCAGATGGTTGAGTATGTTGGAAATATGCATTCCAGAAAAGTGAGAAAGGACGTGTGTGCCTCTGTGGAATAGGTGTTAAAATGTTAGCATATTTTAAGTATGAACAGTAGAAAAATGACTATGGTGTTACAGATAAAAAAATTATATATGTGCATTGTATATACCATTTGGGAGAAGATGACAATATTTTAAAAATCTGGTGTGCTTTCCAATATTTTTTACAGTTTTTAAAATTATAACCATCCTATTTTTTCTTCATACTTTCCGTAATGTAAGGTTTTTCTCATTTAAGTACACCTGTTTTTTTTTTTTTTTTTTTGGTCTTTTTTCGTGTCCGGCAACGGATCGCAACCCTCAGTGTCACGCCCGTACCAGACCAGGACCGGCAACGGGATCGCAACCCTCAGTGCTACGCCCGCACCTCGCTCAGCCAGTGAGCGGGAACTGGTCTGTATGTGGGATCTGAACCCTCGGCGGGAGCGCTGCCACGCTCCCAAGCGGCGCACTGCAGCAGTGCGCCACCGGGCCGGCCCCTAAGTACACCTGTTTTTGAATGAACATTATTTTTGATAACTGCATAATTTTCCATTTATAAGAGGAAGGACATTTAAGTAATCATTTCTTCTTATTGGGTAATTAAAATGGATTCTTATGTCTTTCAGTGATAAATAATCTAAACAAACATCTGTCTATAATGCTTTTCTCTGATGAGAATTTTCTCCTAAGTTCAGATTACCAGAACCGAAATTCATATTCTTATAGGAAACCTCTACTTAAAAGCTGGTCTGTGAAGTTGATGGACTGTTTACAAAGAAATACTAACCCTTCCTGAGTGTTAGAAGATAAGGATGTTATGACAAGGTATTAAAAGCTAAACTGGAGTTACACAGGTCAGATTAACCTGGTTCTATCTTTAGCATATTTTTTTAACACCTGTTGTAAAGGGGAAAAAAATAAGGCCAGAAACTTGTTCTTTGATAAGTTTTGATAGATAGGATGCTTTATGAAGAAACGTGGGTTGTTTATGTGACAAATGTCTTTAAACAATGTTTCATGGGTAACAAGAATAAGAGGACACTTGAAGATATTATTAGACACTTGTCTAATAATAACAAGTTTATGATGTTTAACTCCTGACCCTCTGAACTTTATTAACAGCAAAAGTGTTCAGGTAGTTGTGATCTACTCAGCAAATAGAAAAAAAATTGGACATGAGAATAATACATGTTGGGCCGGCCCGGTGGCGCACTGCTACAGTGTGCCGCTTGGGAGCGCGGCGGTGCTCCCACCGAGGGTTCGGATCCCACATACAGACTGGTTCCCGCTCACTGGCTGAGCGAGGGGCGGGCGCAGCACCGAGGGTTGCGATCCCGTTGCCGGTCCCGGTCCGGTACGGGCGCGACACTGAGGGTTGCGGTCCATTGCCAGACACGAAAAAAGACAAAAAGGGGAAAAAAAAAAAAAAAAGAATAATACATGTAGTAGAAAAAAAAAAATAGAAACTAGTACAAAATTCAGTCTCTAGACTTATTTGTGATGTTAATTCTTGGCCAATTTTTAGAGGTAAGACAATCAATTGGATAGGTCATGAATTCATCCCAGGTACTCTATAAATTTAAAAACATCTCTAAATTTCTAATTAGCCTGCAGCATTTTAGTTGCCTTCGAGATTTCTAGTAATGTTTGTAGCTAGAAAAAAAGGTTTTCAAGACCAGACCTATAATGTATATTTTACTAAAGTTCTTTTTTTTTTTTTGTCCTTTTTGAGACCGGCCGCACCGCGCTCAGCCAGTGAGCACTGTGGGTGCACCGGTCATCCCTATATAGGATCCGAACCCACGGCGGGAGTGCCGCCGCACTCTCCCAAGTGCGCCACGGGCTCGGCCCCATTTTACTAAAGTTCTTAATTTAGTTTAGAAATTTTAGTTTTTAAGTGGATTCAAATTTCTCATGATTGTAACTATTTTGTGCTCTTCTATAAACAATATTTTTTTCTGTTCAATCCAGTTCATTAATATATATATTAATCTGTGGGAATTAAGTAGAGTTAATATGTGCGGGAAGTAATGAAAGCTGTTTTCATGATTTTATTTTTATGTTTGTAACTATTTTGCAGAAATATCACTTGCTTAGTCCATTTTAACTCATGTAACATTTCGCAAGTATCAGAAAATGTACGTAATGTGTAAGCTAGAAAACAAAATAATAAAATAAACATATGTGAAAATACCATCCAACGTAAGAACTATAACATGACCAAAACTTTCTGTGAGCTGCTTTCCTGGCTTGTTCAGTTTTGCAGAGTTTACAGGCTGAAAAAGATCTCAGTGCCTACATTTTAAAAATTATAATTAGTATGTTGCTAGACTTTGAAAAAAAATTTAAATAGGTATATGAAATTTACATTGGGAACACCTGCAAATTAATGATTGATGTCAATGCATATGCATAATTCATGATAACAGAGACGTAGAAAGTTTTAAAAATAGGACATTGGTATTGAAAATGTTAACTCTGGCTAGATTTAAAGTTTTCTTTTAAATTTCTTACACTAGAAATTTTTTCTCTTTTTTTTCTAAATAGGCTATCCTTTAAATCTTTTATTACGGAAACTAAAAACGACGTGGGTGACATAAAACATTCATACATAAAACACCAAATAGGTGTTCATTTAACAACATAAGTTTACATTACATGATGGAAATCCAAGGTTGGTTTATTTGAGAAGAAATTACATATGCCATATTACACTATCCTTCAACCCAGGTATGTTTTCTTGTCTATGCATCATACTCTGGGAATCAACACTTCATGGTTAAAAGTTAAGCAAGAAAACGTCAAATAGAGGAAAGTGCTATTGACTAATAATGCTCCAGGTATATATGAGTTATTTAAAGGTTTTCTCCCCAAATATTATTTTTCACATTTGTATATTTTGTACATTTTGCCACAGGATGTTTTGGGATGTAACGGTTGTTGATTTCTGACTTGATATATGTATTTTTTCTTTTGAAGGTTGGCTGGTACAGGGATCTGAACCCCAGACTGTGTTTTCAATACCGTGCTCAAACCAATTGAGCTAACTGGCCAGCCCCTTACTTGATTTTTGACTGAATTTTTCTTTGAGAACAGAAACTCAAATTCTTTTTTCAGTTTTTTAAGTCTTTAGCATTAACCTTTTGAAGATTAGGAAACAAATTTTATTCATCTTGTATGGCTATTGCAGGTGACTGACTGACTGTTTTCCTTGTAAAATAAATACTAAATTTCATTTTGGGCTTGCATTTTCCCCTTGATTTCTTTCCATATTATCATTGCCTTTATCTGGGATTTTCTGTTTTCCTGAGCAGGGATGTGTATATCTGAATAGTGTGATGTAAGTGATTCTATTCCTCATTTTTCTCTTCCTTTAAAAAAAATCTCTCACGTAGTTTTTCTAATTACTTTAACTTTTTTTTCTTCTTACAATAATATATTTAAAATGGGCTTATGGATAAGAGTAAAAAAACTGAATTTACATTAAAATTTAACCTTCGATTGACTAAGTATCTATCTTGATTTTCAAACATGTAGGAAAAAGTATGTAGTTACATAGGTTTGAATTTAATTTTAGTAATGTAGTTTTTCCTGTCAGGTTGACTGTGTACATCCTCATGTAAGGATATTAAAAAGAATATATCCCTCTGATTTAAAGAATCTTTTCATTTTAAACTATTTTATTTAAAGTTTCTTCCCTTTTTTGTGGTGGCCGGTATGGGGATCTGAACCCGTGATTTTGTGTTATAAGGCTGCACTCTAACCAGTCTTTGTATTTTTTTGACCTTTAGAAAGAAGGTATTTCCTTGTTGAGTGAAATTTAGTTAGATTGCAACTGAAATTTTTGACTCGTGTTTAAATGTTATGGGCCAGTTAGCTTTCTAAGAGAGTGAATAAATCACTCTGGTTATTACTAACTCCTGGTGTTGTTAAGCAAGTTATTTTAACCTCTCTATTCCTCAGTTTATTTATAAGATGGAAGGTAATAACTTTTCAGGGTTGTTGTGAGAATTAAATGGGTTACTGTGTCCAAACACTTTCATATAGAAGGTGCTTGCATTAATTTTCTATTGCTGCTATAATAAATTAGCCCAAATTTAGTGGCTTAAAACAACACTTTATCTCATGGTTCTGTGGGTCAAAAGTCGGATTGGCTAACTGGCTTCTCTGCTCTGGGTTTCAATTATAAGTATTGCCGGCTAGACACGTATTAGGAGGCTTTGGGAAGAATCTGCTCTCAAGTTCATTCAGTTTGTTGTCAGAATCTGGTTGTAGGGCTGAGGTCTCTGTTTCTTTGCAGACTGTCAGCTGGGCCAGCCCTTAGCGACTAGAGGTGTCTCTCTGGTCCTTGCATGTGGGCCCTTATGTTTCAAAGCCAGCAATGGTGTGTCAAAAGCTTTTCATGCTGGGATCTGTCTGACTTTCCTCTTGTACCACTTGTCTCTGACTGCAGCTGGAGAAAGTTCTCTGCTTTTAACATCTCACGTGGTTACATTGGGACCATCTGGATAATCCAGGATAATCTCCATATCCTATGGTCAGTTGATTAGTAACCTTAATTATATTTGCAAAATCTCTTCACAGCGGTACTTAGATTAGTGCTTGATTGAATAACCAGAGGATGGTAATCTTGGGGGACAGCTTTAGAATTCTGCCTGTCATGGTCCTCAATAAATAATGGTGAGGAGTAGTCATGGGAGTGACTGGCAGTGATGAGAGAAATCACATCTTTACCTGAGGAGCACAGAGGAAATTGTAAATTCCTTGAAGGTAAGAACTGTTTCTTCCTTTTTTGCATCCTTATGACCTAACAGTTTCCCATATGTTTATCTGAGTATCTGACATTGGTTGTTAGCTTGAATATAATTTCTCTTTTTAATTTATTTTCTTTCTTTGCCTTGGTAAAAGTAGTACAGGAGTTTTATTTAATATCTCTGGCAACTGCTTGGAAAGATTAAATACAGCATTTAGTTTTCCTTTACCTTTTTTCTACTTTTGATTTTCATCAAATCACAAAGATAAAATAGCTTGACCTTTGTATAAGGAGATACGAAGTCAGACTGTCATTGGAGCACAGACTTTGAATTGCTTTGCCTTGTGCTTTTTCAGGATTTGTTGGTCTTTTCTGTATTCTTAAGCATTTCTTCTAAAACTTGTATTCGAAGACAGATTGTAAGTATAGCACATTGTGATAGTTAAGTATAAAGCTGGTCAAATACCCCAGCAGAAAGAGTACCTCTATTACCCTCTTCAGGGTGGCGTCCTTAACTACTACAACTCTTGGTCACAGATGGCCACAAAGTGATAATCACCTGGTGCTCCTCTTACCGTTTTGGTGTGTTCTCCCAAATTCTGACTACGTCTTTTAAAAATGATTTTGTTAGACATATTAGAGACCTGCCAAGAAAGAGAATATAAATCTTCACCTTTAAAATGCTACTGGGCTGGCCAGTTAGCTTACTTGGGAGAGCATGGTGCTAACACCACCAAAGTCAAGGGTTTGGGTCCTCATCCTGGCCAGCCACAAAAAACAAACAAAAAGACACCAAGGTCTTTGAAAAAGTGTTAAGCCCTCTAATGACAGTGTTTGTCATTATTTACATAGGTCTGCCTGTGTAGATATGAAACCTATTTGACTCAGGGACCCCCTCATTGAAAGAATTTCTTGAGATTTACTTTTCCTATAATCCTTTCATCAAATTGGCTTGCTTAGCCCCCACCTGCCTACCTTCTCACTCCATCCTGTGTTAGAAACCTATTTGACTCAGGGACCCCCTCATTGAAAGAATTTCTTGAGATTTACTTTTCCTATACTCCTTTCATCAAATTGGCTTGCTTAGCCCCCACCTGCCTACCTTCTCACTCCATCCTGTGTTAGGTCAGGAGAAATGAGGAGTTTGTTTAATATATTAGGTGGAATAGTGTTCACTTTGTTACTTTGTTTTGTTCTTAAATGATATCTTAGAATCTTTCTTGCTTTTTCTGACACTTAGATGTTGTCCAAAAATATGTCTGTCTACACCCCTAAGAAGATAGCATAAAATGAAATAACTCTTTTGTGCTAAGAAATTTAATTTCATTAGGAGGAGTGGCTGAGCATTCAAGAATGCCTTTCTATCTAAATCTGGGATCAACAGGGTCCACTCACCTTTATTTGATCTTTCTGTAAGTTTTGAAGACTCATCTGGCAGTACAATTTCTGTCATGGAAAACTGGACATTTGTTCCTTTACTTTTACCAATTTGAACTGAGTTTGAGCCTTCTTTATCAAATTTCATTTCAGGAAAACATATCTTTGAAAGAATTAGATTCTATGTATTGCTTTTTATTAACTATTTTTGAAGAGTTATATATGTTATCAGAATAAGTTAAAAGTATCATATTTGTTCAATTTGTTGAGAAAGTTGTCATTCTTGCTAGTGTCATTCATCTATAATCAGGGAAATGATTAGCACTCTTTAAGTCTTCTAAATTGCTGACACATTTTTAGTCTTCTTCTACTGGTATACATCATTCAATTTGTCATCCAATTTAAACACCAGCCTGATTTTTAATTTTTTCTTTTTTTTATTGTGGAAATTACTGGTATACATCATTCAATTTGTCATCCAATTTAAACACCAGCCTGATTTTTAATTTTTTTCTTTTTTTTATTGTGGAAATACACACACACACACACACGTAACATTAAATTTACCATTTTCACCATCTTTAAGTGTACAGTTCAGTGACATTAAGCACATCTACATTGTTGTACAACCATCATTACTATCTATCTCCAAAACCTTTTCATCATCCCAAACTGAAAATCTGTACACATTAAATAATAGCTCCCCCTTCCACCCTCCCTCTGACCTCTGCCAACCACCATTCTACTTTCTACCTCTATAAATTTGATGTAATTGATTTGCTTTTGTAATATGTGCCTTAAAAAACACTTATCCTTCAAGACCTGAGTGGGAATGGGACCTAGGGGTAGGGAGAAGTCTTAATTTACAGGTATCAGATTAAATTTTTGCCTAAGGAATTAATAAGTAACCGTTACCTGCCTTGTACTTTGATTATTTTTCATGTGCAGGATTTGAACAACTAGGAATATATGAATATAACTTGTCTTTAAAATAGACCGTTGTGCCATTGAAGAAAAACAATAAAGCTTTGAACTTTGAGTTATGGGCTCTACTGATATTCATCTCTCAAATACATTTATAGTTTTAATTTGGCTTTTCTTCAGATCATTTTACTTTCCATCTTGAATGTTTGGTCTGTGGCTACTAGAATTCAATGGGAATAATTCCTTGTTTTCTTAGACAGCTAATACCTTGATTTTTGACATAGATGTGTCTCACATGGCACAAGATTGCTTTGAAATTAGTTTGGTAAGAGCAAGTTCATAAATTATGCCATTTGGATTGTGGATTCTTTACCCGGTAACTAAATTATTGGTACAGATTGATTGATCTAGAAAGGGGGCAAGTGGTCATCTTTGTCATTGCAGAGAAGTGGTGAATAGTATTGATTAGGGAATATAAAACAATTTTCTGTTTTTTGGCATGGGAAAGCATGACCTGAGATGAAAGCAGGGGTTAGGTTGTCTTCTCAGAGTGGGCCATAAGCTTCTCCAATGGCAGGTATCCACCTGCATTTATTTGTTCATTTGTTTCGTAAACAACTGAGTGATAAAATTCTATTTGGGGGCATAAGTAGAATTTCATCCCAGTAATTAAGGTCCTGTGATTTTGCTAGATAACAGCAAGATTTTACCCTTGGATAGTTAAAAGTAAAAGGTAAACAGAGGCCATTGCTTCACAAAGAGCACTTTTATACTTTTCTCCTCCTTGTTCTTAGCAGACCAAGAGAAGAAATGAAAGACTTTTTAGTATTAACTAGCTCGGCTTTGCAACTTTTATGCATCAGCTTCAGAATCTTCTTAGCTAATGCCCTTTCTGCCATAATTCTAGGTGATAAACATAGACAAATATGTGTACAAATAATTTTTTCATAGTCTGATTAATAATTCCATTTTGTTATCTTGACACACAACAATTGGTATTCATAATGCATTTCTATAACGTTTCTGAAGTAGAGGTGGTTTTTTGTTGCTATAAAGTGTTATGTAGTTAAGAGGGTTTTTATTTCCTCCCAAATTCCTCTCTAGTAATTTTCTATTAAACAAGTACTGATACAAAGGTAGTAAAACTTATGTCTCTTGTCTTTGGGAATTAAGCTAATGGAGGCCTAGACATCCACTAAAAGTGAGTGAACAGGGTAATATTAATACAGTAATGACATAGCACTGTGGCAGCAGCTCTGCCTGATGGTTTAAAGTTTCATAGCGGTGAACTCTGAGCTGGCCCTTGGAGAATAAGTAGAAATATCTGTTGTCATGTGTTTCTGAAGAGGCGATACTGATTTGCATTGTATGAGTGTGATCTTATTTTATTTAAAAATCTTTGCCAATCTTTTAGCAAATGGTGAGGTGGAATATCACTTGATATACTTACTAGCTGCTCTTTTCTTTGGAGTTTTGCCAGTTAGTGTGCTTTCCCCGTTTCTCTAATTAATTGTCAAGACTGCTTTATGTTAATGTTGGCCTGTAGGGGACAGGTTGTTGGAATTGAGTTAAAGGCATGGATTCATTTATGGAAAATAACCTTTTTGTGATATTGCATCTTCCCATTCTAAGAGGATGCTGTATCTTTTCATTTATTCAAGTCTTATTTTACATCTCAGAAAAGTTATAAATGTTATAGGTAATCTTTGTTTCTTGAGTTCATTGAGTTTTTGTTACTTTTATAAATGGGGCCCTTTGTTCTATCATATTTTGGAAGTAGTTATTCCAGAAAGTAGTTATTGCTGCCATGTAGGAAAGCTGTATATTTTTGTATATTACCTTATTTCTGGAAATTTTTCTGGTTTCAATGCTTCTTTTGGACTTTTTTTTCTGGCTAGATAGTGATCTTTTGCAAATAAATATGTTTGCCTCTTGTCTTTATTATAACCACTAGGATTTTCAAAACAATTTTGAATTATGGTAGCATTAGTGGTCATTATTACTGGAGACATACAAGAGTTAAAAGATACCTATATTAGTCCATTTCTGTTGCTTAAAACAAAATACATGGAACTGGGTGATTTAGAAAGAAAACAAAATGTATGGCTTATAGTTTCAGAGGCTAGAAAGTCCAAAGTCCAGGGAGCACATCTGGTGAGGGTCTTGGTGGTAGCTTCAGTGATGGCAGTGTATGACATTGCAAAACTGGTGCAGCAGAGAGAGCAAGAGTAAGAGATAGAGTGTGTTCTCTGTCCTTTTAAAGCCCTCAGAACTAAGCCCTTGACCACCATTTTTAGTCCATTCATTATGGCATGGTCCTACAGTCTAAACACCTCTGAAGAGGCTCTACCTTTCAATTACCATAATAGGATTTCCCACCCTCTTAACAGTCACAGTGGGGGCCAAGTTTCTTGTGAGGTACACAATTCAAGCTTCAGTGAATTCTAGGGGAATATAATTCAATCTACTATAATACCATTTTGACAAACAAAAAAGCAGAGCTCAGCAGTTAGATATAACTGATGACAGACAAAAATGTATTTCAGGAAATGTATAACTTGACTATGACTTGTGTGTGAGCGAATTGTTACTTTATGGCTGAAAATAATATGCTCTGTGCGACTGTATGTGAACATCCATTCTTATTATTTTATCATTATTTTGACAATTGGTCAAAAACTACTGTACATATATAGAGCAAGTTATAGACCAATTGAAGTCTGTTTGCTCAACCCTGTTAACAATTAATGATACTGATTTATTTCTCATTTTAAAGTAAAAATCTCTGCTTATTCCCTGATTCCACTTTGGGGGAAATCATTATTTTGTATTATAGCCTTCTAGACTTTTTTGTGTGTATTTAATCACTCTAACACACACACGTATGTGTATACTCTTTTATAAAGATGGAATAATTTAAAGTGGAAAGTATAGTAACTTTTTTAAAAATTAGCAATATATTGTGCATGTATCTCTATGTGATTGATGATTTTAAATGTGTTGGCTTAGTGTTCTGCACTATGTTATTGTAGTGGTGATGTTTCATGGCTTATGTTTGGAGCATATGAGAAATAAACAAGTGGAAGCATATCATAGTAAATGACTTGTTTGAAAATAAGATATATTGTTTAGGTTTTTACACATATAAATCAATTATCCTAGGAGCCAGTTAGCTAAAAACTGTCTTAAAATCATTTGTGGGATTTATAGTTCCCCAAGAGATTTTCACCAATTAAAATAAATTTAAATGCAACAGATATTTTATATGTAAAATCAAACCATTATGCTCTTATTTAAAATGTGATTAAGAAATATAATGATAGATTTTGGAACAAGGGACTTTTATCATTTAGATTTATATTTTCAAAGGCCTTTGCCATACTCCTTTTCTTTTGAGAAAACTGCATTCAAGATGTAGGTGTGATTATATAATTATTGTTCTCTGGGTCTTATTGTTCTCACGTTCACAGTTTACTTTTAGTACTTCATCAAACATTTTGAGGGCCGGCCTGTGGCTCACTCGGGAGAGTGTGGTGCTGATAACACCAAGGCCACGGGTTCGGATCCCATATAGGGATGGTTGGCTTGCTCACTGGGAGAGCGTGGTGCTGACATCAAACATTTTGAACAATTTGGACTAAGCACCATACTGGGCACTGATAATGCCAAGTTAAAAAGAAAAAAAAGAGCAGTTCTTTTTAAAACATCTACAGATTTATTTTTTTTATTTTTCAGCTTTATTGAGGTATAACTGACAAATAAAACCGTATATATTTAAAGTATACAACTTGATGTTTTGATATCTATACATTGCAAATGATTACTACAATCAAACGAATTAAATATCATCACCTCACATAGTCACCATTTGTGTGTGTGTGTGAATAGAACACTTAAGGTCTATCCTTCATAGCAGATTTCGAGTGCACAATACATTATCACTAAGTGTAGTCATGGTGCTGTACAGTAGGTCTCTAGAACTTACTCACCTTGCGTAACTGAAACTTCGTACCCTGTGACCAACATTCCCCCCTCCCCTAACTCCTACTTTCTGTTTCTATGAATTTACTTTTAAACATCTACAGATTTTTACAGGTTACAGACTAGTAGAGGGGACAGAGGAGCAAATATCAAGTAAAATAAAATGTTTCCTATACACAGGATTCAGTAAGAATTCCAGAGGAGAAATTAATATGGGGGGGGTGGGGCTTAGGATTCCTCCTAAGGAAATCCTAAGAAAAATCTTAATGGAGAGGGCAGGGAAAAGGAATAACTTTGGGGTTGAGTTTAGAAAGATGAGTAGGTTTTCCCCAGGTAGGTGGATAGTAGGGAAGTCTCATAGTGTTGGAGGCATAAAAGCCAAAAGGATAGCAAACTTTCTGGTTCTAAAAACTGAAGGCAGTTGAGTGTGGCAATTAAGGAAAAATTAAGCAATGGAGAAATTCCTGCAATAAGGCAGCTCAAATTATTATTTGTATTACCAAGCAAGGGCTCGTTGTCCGATGTGCACAGAAGCCAGTACCATAGCACCAGTTTTTGTGGGAAGAAAAGGCTTTATTGAGAGGTCAGTCGGCAAGGTGACAGGAGACATCGCTCAAATCCATCTCCCTGAACTGGGGGTTGAATGAGTTTTTAAAGGATTGGTAAGGGTCAGAGACTGGGATTTGGTTGGCTCCTATTCAGACCATATGATTAGGCAAAGAATGATTGGTTGGGCCTGAGTCAGGCCATATGACACAGGCAAGGACTGATTGGTTGGGCCAGTCCTTTGTTGGAGGATTTTCCAGTTCCTGTGGTTCCTGAGGTTCCTGAGGTCATCTGGAGGGTAAGGCCCTTTTCTCTGTGCATGCTCAGTTTACACCCTGCAAGATGACTTGTAAAGCAACTTTAGACAGGGAAGTAAAACCAGGGTTAGCTAGCTTTAGATGGTTTCGGTCTCTCTTTTCCTTGTACATTCCTCAATCTTGAGGTGTCATTCCCTCAAGATTGAGGAATGTACAAGGAAAAGAGGAGACCAAAACCATCTAACCTACTGTTCTGGCTACCTGCTGAAAAAGGGGTGTAGTTCAGGATGTGAGAAATGAAATTGTTTTGCACTCAATTGCAGACTTTCGTGAACATTTACTGGTTGAATCACCATTACATATCAGGGGTGATTTTGCATATGTGAGTCAGGCAACAAGTACAGAGTTTTATTAAAAAAAGAGAAATCCCAATATAAATAATAATATGATTCCCAGCTTCAGCAGGCCCTCAGAGATAAATCTTATTCTTGATGGGATCCATTAAAATATGTTCTCTAACAGATTAAATCCAGGTTCCTCAGGAGACACCTCCTGGAGCCAAGCGGCTTGTTGTCTGATTTTGTTTTTTTTTTTTAAACATAAGTTTCAACCTCAGCAGAGGAGTTAATATAAACACAACATGATGTATTAATTCCAGCACAAACCCCTCCTTGTTTAGGTACTATATAGTTGAGTGCTAGTCTATTGTCTAATACACCTGTTGTGAGAGAACTAATTCTCTTTTGTTTGGCTGCTAATGCCAATACAGTCTCCTTGGCAAATATCCCTAAAGTGAGAGAAAGGTTTCTGATCATGTGTTCATGGGCTGCTACACCCCACCAAGGTAATATGGTTCGCCTAGAAAAATGTTTTGCTTCATCTTCCTGATAACCGGGTAAAAAAGATTTTTTAATCCTAGAAAAGAGCTTTAAGGAACTAGTCCAATGCTGGGCTTCACTGGGATTATGGATGGACATAGGAGTAACCAAATTCCCTAATAAGCAGACTCTTCCTAATTGCCAACTATCAAGGCATGGGTAAGCCCAGGGTTGGACTATTGCCCCACAAAGACGTATCCCTCAGGAACATCCACAATTCTTGTGGTATGGAAGTTGATTTTCTTCCTTTGAGGAGTACTGTTGTAAGACTGGCAAATTAGGGCTCAGTACAGAACATTGTTCAGGAGGTCTGATTAATTTTACACATTGACAAAGGGGTTGATGTTCCCTTAAGATACACAGTGTGTTGGGATTTCCACTTTTTTACATAAGCTAGAAGCAATATAACCTGTATGTTTACTGTTGCACTTCCATTGGACAAAGTGTAGAGATGTCAGGCTGAGAATTTAGTGGCATTTACTGAACAGTTAATAATGTTTCATCCATTTAAGCAGTGGTTATTGGCTTTTATATCAGTGTGTGCATCTCATGCAACCATGACTGGTCCCTCTGTGGGAGGGGTAAGAGTAAGTTTTCCGACTTAGGCAGGACCTGAGAGATTCTTACCATGAAGTTATCCTTCCAAGCCCGGGTAAGTCCCATGAACCCCATCCCCAAAAGAATTGTTACTTTGAGTGTGGTAGTAAGAGTGGCCATTATCTGTATACAAAACTATCAATTCCAGGACACAAAACAAACTAGGCAAGCAAATTCTCTAAGTATAAAATGGGACAGGAAAATTCATCCATTACTTATCTTAGTGCTTTTTCTTGAAAAGTAATTTCAAGTCTTTGACAGGTTCACAGTAGTATTCGGTGAGATGAAAATCAACCTAAGGTTGTACCAACTGTCTGGTGTTTGGATTGGGTCCTGATCTGTGGAGGGCATGCCCTGCTTGGAGATTAAGGAGAAGCCGAGGAGAATCCCAATTATTCGTAGGGAGTGACAGAACCATGGTCTGAGTCCTTTCACTTGATGGGAATAGACTCTGGCATAACGCTTTGAAGCTTTCTAATTTGCCCAGTAAAATAAGTTCCTTCATTATTGGAAATTTCTCCAGAGATGCCTTATAAAGGAAACATACCTTCTAATAATTTCTTGGCTACTGTTATAATATCACCTTTCCTACATGGGAAAGCCTCTCTCCAATCAGAAAGCATGCAAACAATTACATATATGTCCAAGCTAAATGAAATTCATACATAAATGTTCAAATGGTCCTGAAATTTCTACTGTCTTCCCAGAATTATGGGTTTAATAAGCCAATTATTGATTACAAACTGTTTTAGCAATTTTAGAACAGCCACCCCACCAATATTCTTTTATAATGGGATAGTCTTGCCTTTTTAATGGTGAGTTGTGGAATGCCGGGCTTTTAACAATGAAAGCTTAGAGAGTCAAGGAGGAGGACCAGGTGGTTTTCCAGGCCCTCCATCTGTCCATGCTTACATTGGATTTTCATTCTCTTAAATGCCAATTTTGTTTCTTCAAATCAGGTGCATTGTACTGTTCATTAAATAGATCATCATAGGGAGGGTGATTTGGACCAATCTTATGGAGTTCATCCAAATTGCATATCTTAACAATTTCCATACTGACTGACTTTGCATGGAAACCTGTCAAAGCACTTTTTTAATATTCAGTTAATTCTTGTCTTGCCTGATGTTGTGTTAGCAGTTTTATAGAACCAGTTAATTGCATATCTTAACAATTTCCATACTGACTGACTTTGCATGGAAACCTGTCAAAGCACTTCTTTAATATTCAGTTAATTCTTGTCTTGCCTGATGTTGTGTTAGCAGTTTTATAGAACCAGTCGGTTTCTTTACTAAAGTTCAGTGAATTCTCACCTAATGACCAGATGGCTAAGAATTTCATAAAGTTTCTTTTATAAGATTCATGTTTCACAAAACTTCTGTAACTTCCTCAAACCTTCTGACTTCCTCAAACCTTCTGTGACTTTCTCCAACTTTTCAGTTTTGTCCTATACTTAACCTCTTCCCATCGTGGAACAATCCATTTGTTCTGCTTTAGGACAATACTTTACTTTCCTTTTTTCCCTTATAATTTTGATCACACAAAATTCTCCTATACACAGATTACAAATTACTCTCTTTCTCTTTTTAACTCTACCATGAGAGTTATCAAGACTGTAGTATATCTCCCATATAATATCTCATAGAGGCTCAACTGGAGTTTCCTCCTGGGGGCTGCTCTCACTCCAGGAGTAAGAAGGGATCCTCCCCAAATCCCTGCAAGTTTCTGGGTTCAGGGACCCTCTTCACATGCCCACAACCAAACATACTTTATAATGATCTAATCCAGCTTAGTCCCCAGGGTCATTTGGATCCCAACCAGGTTCAACTCTGGGCACCACATTTGCTGCCAGAGCATCAGTCAGATCACTTGCTTGCAATTCATGTAACCTGATGTTGTGTTAGCAGTTTTATAGAACCAGTTGGTTTCTTTACTAAAGTTCAGTGAATTCTCACCTAATGACCAGATGGCTAAGAATTTCATAAAGTTTCTTTTATAAGATTCATGTTTCACAAAACTTCTGTAACTTCCTCAAACCTTCTGACTTCCTCAAACCTTCTGTGACTTTCTCCAACTTTTCAGTTTTGTCCTATACTTAACCTCTTCCCATCGTGGAACAATCCATTTGTTCTGCTTTAGGACAATACTTTACTTTCCTTTTTTCCCTTATAATTTTGATCACACAAAATTCTCCTATACACAGATTACAAATTACTCTCTTTCTCTTTTTAACTCTACCATGAGAGTTATCAAGACTGTAGTATATCTCCCATATAATATCTCATAGAGGCTCAACTGGAGTTTCCTCCTGGGGGCTGCTCTCACTCCAGGAGTAAGAAGGGATCCTCCCCAAATCCCTGCAAGTTTCTGGGTTCAGGGACCCTCTTCACATGCCCACAACCAAACATACTTTATAATGATCTAATCCAGCTTAGTCCCCAGGGTCATTTGGGTCCCAACCAGGTTCAACTCTGGGCACCACATTTGCTGCCAGAGCATCAGTCAGATCACTTGTTTGCAATTCATGTAGTCTCCCAGCCTCCTGACAAGCTCCTTCTAATACCATCCTGTGCTCATCTGGAGTGAGGCAGGTATTTATGAGAGCCTGANTGCCCACAACCAAACATACTTTATAATGATCTAATCCAGCTTAGTCCCCAGGGTCATTTGGGTCCCAACCAGGTTCAACTCTGGGCACCACATTTGCTGCCAGAGCATCAGTCAGATCACTTGCTTGCAATTCATGTAGTCTCCCAGCCTCCTGACAAGCTCCTTCTAATACCATCCTGTGCTCATCTGGAGTGAGGCAGGTATTTATGAGAGCCTGAATATCAGTTCAATTTGGGTTATGAGTTGCAAGTACCTTGGCAGGTGTAGGAGTGGGAGGCCATTCCTTGTTGACCAGCTGACAAGGTAGGACCTAAGGCTGGACCAGCAGCCTTGGGAGCACCCCTGTTATATGAGGGTGGAGAGGCAGGAGAAGGTGGAGCAGAAGGCCTTGTCATAGATGGAGCATGACAAGGTTCTCCTCTTGTCCTGATTCAGGCAGAACCTGCTTTTTTGTCTTTTCCTCCCTCTGAATCATTATCTTACATTTCCTGTGTAATCTCATTGCAATGCAAAAATATAAAGGCTTGTACATATGGGGCCTCATTCTGTTTTTCTTCCCTCTTACAGAATAGAGTCTAGTAGCAAAGTGGTATTATAAGTCAGAGATCCACTTTTTGGTCATTTCTCACCCAATTATGACAAATTTAGGGGCCAGTCTACATTACAGAGGAAAATCATCTCCTTCCTTTTCATTGGCTCGTAACTGCATATTTCCCAATTTTGGAGGGCGCAGCCTAAAGGGCCGCACTTTTGGATACTGCTTGTATTTCCCATAATTTTAGGAGAACATTCGAAGGTAACCAGCACAAAAGCCCTGATTTTGGGGGGAAGTGTTTTGAGTCTGTAGGTGTGCTGTTTATATTCAGCTCCTTTAGTCAACTGTTTTGTGTGTCACAGGCAGTCCCAGATACTAAGGGGTTTTGAGTTGCTTAAGGTGCTAAGAGACCAAACATTTATGTGCACACACACTCCTCCTTCCCCTACCTGCCGAATGAGTCACAGTCCCAACTGACCCAGGAATGGGGTATGTTCTTTTGGTGGGAGTCTATGAGAACGCTGTACATCATGGATAATAAATCCTAATACCTTCACTAAACTTCCAGTTATCTTGAAATTATTCCTAAACACCAAAGGGAGCAATTTCTCTTATCTTCAGAATTCTATGACTCTCCTAGATCAGAGTGGTTTTGCTGTGGTCTCCAAAGAGTCTAGTCTCAGTTAACCAAATGAAACATACAGACCTAGTACAGGTGTCTGCTACCACATTCTGGACCCTGAGTATGATCCCCTCAATGGGGGTGACCTAATAAGGCTGAAACTTGTCCTTTCCTGCAACAGGGCACCTTTTATCCACTCAAGGTGGGGAAGAATGACCTCTGGTGGGTAATTAGGTGAGTGGACACTCAGTTCAGTAGAAGAGGAACGGATAGCTTCTCTGAGTTAGGCCTGTCTGGCTGCTGCTGGTCATCCTTCAGTGAGTGCTGAGAAGGCAGCAAACACAGATGGACAAACATCAGCACATAAACATAAACTCTGACTGATAATGGTAGCCAAACCAAGAGAAATGTGGACCAAACCAAGAGAACCTCTGTGAATGGAATTTCTGTTTCCAATCTGTTCTTCCCTGACACCAGTTCAAGACTTTTGGAGTGAAAGCTGGACCAAGGCTTCCTTACAGAAGTTGAATTGAGGCTCTCAAATGAAAGTCAAGACTAGGGAAAAGATGGGAAAAATCATCATGTGCCATTGCACATGTGGAACATAGCAAACCAAAAGGTGCCTTTCAAATCAAACCCAGACCCAAGTAGTTTCTTCTCACAAAAGTTGAACAAGTGGCAAGTGGACCTGTAGCATTGTGGCAGGAAAATAGGGACCTCACAGCCAAGCATCTAGACGAAACCAGTCATCTTGGTGGCCTTGCCTGTCACCAAGAAGCTGCAGTTTCTTGAACCAATGGTCCCAAGGACTTTGTCCCTTCGTGGTTACCAAATTGTTACTGAGCAAAGGCTGACATGCACAGAAGGAATACCGTGGAACCGTTTTTTTTGTTGTTGTTGTTGGAAGTAAGGCTTTATTGTGAAGTCAACCAGCAAAAAGACAGAAGGCATGGCTCAAATCTGTCTCCCTGAACCAGGGGCTGAATGGGTTTTTTATTAAAGGATTAATGAGGGTCAGGGACTGGGTTTGGCTGGCTCCTGTTCAAACCATATGACTAGACAAAGTGTGATTGGCTGGGCCTGAGTCAGGTCATATGACTCAGGTAAGGACTGATTGGCTGAAGAGTCAAGAACTGATTGGTTGGGCCTGGGTCAGGCCATATGACACAAGCAAGAGCTGATTGGTTGGGCCTGAAACCAGTCCTTTGTGGAAGGATTTTCCCATTCCTGTGGTGCCAGTGGTGCCTGAGATCATCTGGAGGGCAACGTCCTTTTCTTTGTGCATGCTCAGCTTACATCCTGCAAGATAACTTGTAAAACAACTTGAGATAGGGAAATAAAACCAGTTTCAGCTAGTTTTAGATGATTTCAATGGTAGTACGACTATTATGTGTTAGAAAAAGTAGGTCAAAGGGTTAAAAGAGTGACCTGGAGAGCATGGTGAAATATATATTAGAGTTCTCCCATAATACCTTTTTTCATAATTTTGAGGATGCCTAAGTGGAAAATATAATGACACCAGTAGGAAAATAAAACTTGATGAGATTTCTGTTCGTGATCTGCTGCTTTACTGAATTTCCCCTTTCTGCACACTGTCTTTAGCCAAATTTCTTATTAAGATGCCTAAGTGGAAAATATAATGACACCAGTAGGAAAATAAAACTTGATGAGATTTCTGTTTGTGATCTGCTGCTTTACTGAATTTCCCCTTTCTGCACACCGTCTTTAGCCAAATTTCTTCTTATGTGTTTATATGCCCACAAATAATTAATCAACTGTAATTGTATCACTACTGTATTTCACAGATTTTAAGATCCACATTTTAACATCTCTGAAAATGAGGTATATCTACTAATCAATGCTAACTTAGAATTTTTACTGGCTGTATTGTCTTTTTAGTATAGTATAATGTTGAGTCTTGTAATCAGGGTCATCTTGCACTTGAAATATCATGTTAACATTTTGTTGATTGTTCTGTCATTGACAAAATTGCGTGCATATATATTTTCTACCTTTAAAAAGTGTAATTATTTTCCGTGATGTATGAGTGTCCAGGATGGTGTGTTATTGAGAATTTCTGATCATTGCTTTAATATGTTTTAGCAGGTGTGGGATTATCATTTAGTCAATATGCACTCTTTCCTTTAAGGTTTATTGGAATAATGTATTTTTATGATAATTTAATTGTTAAACCTCCTGGCTGTTAATAAGGAGGAAATCCTAGTAGGATATGTTGTGTATGTGTAGAATAGCACCTTTTAAGTTCAGGAGTGACTAAGACAGGAAAATAGAACATATGTGATGATAAGGAGTCTTGCCGTTGACAGGCTTTCCTAGATTGGGAGATAATATCTAAGCAGGTGTCTTGTCTGTATAGGAGTGGTTAAACTGGACAGCGTAGGAGAAGACTCTTGAGTTTGGAGCACATTTCTTCAACATGGGTGTGCAGGTTGGAGGTTTTAGATGTCAAATGGAGTGTATATTGAGATTGTAGACTTACTGAGCAAGGGGCTAGTCATAAACCCCTCTTGTGGGTGTCGAAGGCTTTAGCTTCAGGAGAAATGGATAGTGATCTAGACTAGTAGCCTGGTAAAGGGCCGGGAAAGGCTCATGGGCTTGGTATGGTAATAAGGTACAAATTGGGAGATGAAATTTCAAAAGGCACTTTTTACAAATTCTTTCTCATTTAACAGTACCCTCTCTTTATGTATGTTGGTTTCTTGTTTGTACAACAAAGTGGAGAGAGCTAATATTGGAACTCATCTAAGTCAAAGTTAGTGCTTAAATTTTTAAGGGGAAAAAACCTTAAATAGTAACAAGTTGTATATTGCAAAAGGGCATAGGAAAATTTGAAATATAATTCCTTGGTTTAGAGATGAGAAGAGCTTAAAGTACATGAAGTACCTAAAAGTTGTAGGATATGTGATTGACAGTAGCATGAATGATGAAATAAGAATAAGGTACTGCAGGAGGGACTTAGGTTAGAAGTAGGTAAGTATTCCTGAAATACTGAACACAGGAAGACATTTTAAAATGCCTCTCTGCATAATTTTAAGAAGCCATTAAATTCTTATTTATTTGGGATGGCTTTAGGTGGATTATCTTGAGTTAGAAAAAGGTATTTCAAAGGACTTCACTGCCCCTTCTAGCCCCAGGATTTAGTATTTTAACCCTAATAACTAAAATACTCTTAAGAATGACAGTTTGCCAGTTTGGTTGTAGTGGTGTAAAGTTAACCAGATGAAGCTGTGGTTGAAATAACCAGTAGTGAGGATTCGGCCTGCCACAGTTATTTTAATGGACAGCCAACTCTTTTCCCATTTCATTTGCTCTATAGTATCCATAATTTTTTAAAAAAATCATGTCTTTAATGTGGGTAACAGACACTCAAAATCATTTATGTTTGTACGTATATGTTCTAAGTGGATAGAAAGCCATCCACCACCCTTGCAGTGCCAGGGATTAGACCTGGTTCTCTGAAGTTGGCACTACTCAAGACCACTGGTATGGTCTTAGTTAAATTCAATGGCAGTGCTTATTTTTTAGTGCTAAGGAAGGAATTTTTCTTTTATTTGACTTAAAAAAATACTGCTGTAGCTTTTTAGATATAATCTTGATTTTGATAAGTAGCTTGTAACTTCTTTCAAGTATATGTGAAGTAATTGAATTTTCCCACTGCTCCATGCTTAAGGTGGAAGGAATTTTTAACCAGTGACATACTGAGAGAAGGATCTGCACGGTGGGTGGAGGAGAGCAGTGAGGGGTAGGGGTGAGGGAGGGGTTGAAGGAATGGGGAACGGTTTGATTTCTAACTCCCAGTAGGTCCCTCACACTGATATCAGGTAATTGTAGAACTTGAGGGCATCCCTTTAGGTGTCTTTTAAATTAACTTGTTCTTTGTCTGAAGTCCTTCAGGTTTCTGAGAAAAATAGGAAGATGTTGGTTCCTATGACACTGATTGGGGATTTAAATCAGAACTTGGCCAGAAATCTTAATAGGAGATTAAATACCTCTTAGCTGTTTCACTGAAATATGTGAGTTCATCATAGGGAAAAAGTGTATTAATATTCCAGTTCCCCAAAATTACTCTTAGAAAATTTAACAGGGAAAACCTAGCTCTGGTAGGACTGGCAATAGTTTCCTCGTTTTCAGTTCTCTCTCTTCTTGCTTCAGGTTCCTGAATCATAAATAAGTTTTTACCAATAATACGTATTTTTTGAGGCTCAGTTTTAAGAATACCTGCTAAATACCTTCTATGAAACTGACCCTTACTCATTTCTTTGTGCCACCCCCACACTTTGCTGGGACTTCTAATGTTGCAGATCTCATATGATAATGATTTATTTGCAGGTTTGCCTTTTGTTCTCCTTTGAGCAGTGTCCTCTGCTTTCTTTGTAATTCTTTGTAGTGCCTAGCATTTTATAGGTGGTCAGTAAAGAACTGAGCATCTGCTATGTATTATTTGAGGCACTCTGAGGTCTTCAAAGAGAAGTGTTCTTAGTGGATGGCCCTTTCTCATTTCCAAAAGTGTAGAAAGGCTTGTTCAGTGAGCACTGTGTCAGTGCTGTGCACATATTAATTGGTTATCTTCCTGATTCCATTGGGCTATACAGAGACACACTTGTGTTTTGAAGAGCAGAATTGCTCTAAAGTGCCTAGCTTAGAAGAGCTAGGCTGTCTCTCCAACATATGGAAGAAAAGGAATTCTGACCTTCATTGTAGATACAATTGTGAAAGGCCAGCAGCAGGCTGATTCTGTCTGAAACTGTCAATTCTTGATTGTTAAGTTTCCATATGGAAATTTGCCTTTGCTCCACTCAGCCCAGGAATGACTCAAGTGGATCTGTTTGCATGAAGGGAAACTTCAGAACTGGAAGCCTTCATTTGAAAGGCAAGGACCCAGGCATACAGCAGTGGAGGCCTTGTCCCAGGGGCCCATGGAGGAGCTCTTTTGTATGCTTAAATCTCAACCCCCTTCCTTTGAAGGAGCAGGAAGGATTGAAATAGACTCAGGAATGCCCCAGCAGGTTTATGGCCTATAGTTTGGCCTTGGAGGAGACAGCATCAGTTCCTTCTGCAAACTTTCAATTTCATTTCAGTTCTCATGTTTTACCTCTACATTTTGCCTACTTTGTTGCCTTAAAACTTGCTTTCCAGAAACCAAGTCAGTGGCAGAAAGAATATGGGGTTTGGCAAAGGAAGAGAACAGATAAAATACCTCTTGTACTTGTGGAAAGGTCTGTACCTTGTTATGGGCTGTGATATCTTCACATTTTACATTGTAAGAACACCAGAAGCTTAACTCTGCACCATGAAGCCCTGTGTTGCACTGGTTCAGAGCATGGGTGTTAGGTAATTTCTACTCATACTTGCACATAACCCAGCCTGTTGTATTATGTATACTGTGGCATTGTTATGAGTTATGGAAATTGAACCTATGTGGAGCATTATTTCCCTGTAAAATATTTCAATCTTTATCCAAATTTGGTTATATATACAAATGCCTTATATGTATGATGTTTCAAATGTTGATTTCTATACTTTTTATTATAGAATACTTTTGCTTTTTTTTTTTTTTTTATTCTCAGTATCCCAGGAAGGAAAGCTAGGACAGATAATACCACCCATGTCTTATTAAGGGATCTGAGTCACAGGGAAATTGCAACTCACCTGAAATCTCATAACCAGACAGTTAGTGCCAAGCCAGAATTTTAAATCACAGTACCTGACTTCTGTAGGCTTTATTCTTTTCTCTCTGAAGTGCTTTCTTTGAGTCAAATAGGTTAGCTCTTCCCAGGGGAAAGACTCAACTTAGAACTGTGCACTAATTTGAAAAACTTCTAGTTTCTTTTTCAGGAATTGTTTGGGGTGTGGAGAGGGACTCACCTGTTTTCCTGCTTGGTGAAAAAAAAAAGCTATAAGAAAAAAGACAAATAGTTTGATCTAGATGTGGAGAGGCCAACAGCAGTAAAAATATAAAAAGCAAAATAGAGACATAATTCTGGTCCTTAAAAGGCACCCTTCACAGTAATTGCCTTGGGGCATAGTATGAAGTTAAAAACTTTCATTAGAAACCTGAAAGCATAAAAAGAGCCAACAGCCTCCCCCTAACCCCCGAAAAACAAAAACAAAAACCAGCCAGCAGCATTATGTCATATTAGGAACACTAAACTTTTATAAAGGAAATCATTTTAAGCAGTTTCTTCCAAATTACCCACCCCTCTCTAATTAAAGAGATTTATCATGTTAGGAATAACATAAGAGAATTAATTCATGCCCTGCCAGAGGAGGGCAGACCAGGATCTCTTTGAGAGCCTTCACATCCAAACTGTCATCAGGTCCTGTCAATCTCTTTCTTCATAAAGTCTCTCAAGTACATTCCCACAGCTGCTGTTCTATGCCAAGCACTCTATGGAAAATTCTATTTTGAAGTTTCTAGAGATGAAACTTCATCCCTGCTAAAGCCAGTGCCTCTCTCCTCCTCCTCTTCCTTCCTTCTTTTCCTCCCTGCAGATGCTTTCATATACATGACCTTATTTCTAAATACAAGTAGACTGTGAAGTAAGTAGTATTCTCTTGTCACACAGAGAAAGCCGAGAGGTTAAAATGACTTGCCCCAGGTCATAGCTATTAAGTGGTGGATTTAGAATTTGAAAACAGGTTATCTTATTCCCAGTCCTGTGCTCTTTTCACCTTGCCATAGCTATATCTTCTGTCTTAACTGCAGTGATTGTTTGCAGAAGAAGAGATGATGTTTGAGGTCAGCTTTGAGCCTAGACTTTTAGAGCTTTATGAGATCAATTGTTTGAGTTTTCCCTTGACAAGGTGCAGTGTCCATTCTGCAGTCACCAGCTGTATTCTATGTTACATTTCTGGCTTAATTTCAGAAGGCATGTCTGCCAGTCAGTACATAGTTACTGAGTACCTATTCTGTGCCAGGTAGTAGTATGCTAGGCACTGGGGTACAGTGCTAAATAAGAACAACTTTGTTTTTGCAGAACTTGCATCCTCTCCTCTATGCACCTCTTCAGTAAGAGCCAACAATGTTTATAAAGCGCTTAGTGTATGCAAAAAATGCTGTGCTAATTTCAGTTCACCTATCAGAGAGGAGACTGCAGATGCAGGGAACAAGATGCTGCTCCTCTCTATTGCAGCTCCTGCAGTAAGACTGAGATCATCAGTTGGTTGCAAAGGACCTACTCATCTCTGTCATGCTGGAAACACATCTACATTCAGCTCTAGAGCAGGGTTTAGGGAATCTAGTATTTGAACAAGGCTATGTTTTTCTTGATCCACCCCATAGGAGGATCGCACTTTCTGCTTCGGCACTTGTAAAATGGGGATGAAGTTAACAAAGGCTGGCACAGCTCTTTCTCTGCAACCCAATTTTTAAAAAGTCTAAATGCTTAAAAGCTTTACTGGTTAGCAATCTATGAAACCTACAATCGTAGAAAACATTTCTTTCTGTTTAGGATTTTCTTGTTGCTTTTATAGCACAGTGATGGGTCATCTCGTTTTAAGATAAAAGTAAGCTTGCAAACACAATTCATACTGTAAGGATTAGGTACATATTTCATACTCCTGTGGAACCTCTCACTATCTCATTGGAATAGTAGAACTGTAGCCAGAAAGGACACTAGCTCCACATTTGATTTTATAGGACAAATGAGTCCTAGGGAAAAGTTACATGACTCTCCCTGGGCCTAGAACCCGAGTTTCTTGGGCCTCAGAGCAGATAAGAGAGTAGGGCATTATTACTGTTTTGTTTTGTTTTGTTCTGTTCTGTTTTATCATCTTTTTGTTCATTGGAAAAATATTCTCACATATAGGTGATAGGTTGATGGTCAGCTTCAGTTTTCGGTGGCAGAGTTTGTTTTCATTTATCGGGGTCTACGTTCAAAGATTTTTCAACGGGCTGCATCAGAGTTTGTTAGCCAAATTCCATTGTAAAACAGAGCCTCGGATTGTTTCACTCTTTTCTGCAAAATACTACTTTAAAAAACAAAGGGCATGAGCAACTTGTAGAGTTTGTTTTCTTAAAAAGATGAAAAAAAGAGCCTTGAAATTTCCTATCATGACAGTAGAGCAAACTTTGAAGTCAACACATTAGACTTTTTCTTTTTTGTTCCAGTTTTCTCCTGGCAAATAGAAGAATTTAATAAGAAAGGGACCAATGGTTCCAAAACAAATAGGGTCTAAGTCCAAGACATCTAAAGCTTGTGTGGAATCCCTCAGGCATTCATCCCACTGGGCCCCAGGGAAGGGAGGAGACAAAAGTCCATATCCCTGTTCTAGTCAGAGTTGGTTCAATTAAAGGTGAAACTGTCTGTCAAACTATTTATAGCATGTTTATAGCATGATGGAAAAAACAAAAGACCATAGGTTTTAAAGCCTGGCCTTTATTCACAGATGGGAACAACTTTTCTTTTGAAGGATAGATTCTTTAACTACAGTTATTAATGTGAATTTAAATCATGGCATTTTAGCCAATTGATAATTTTTTTTATCATAATCATTATTAGCAATTTGTATTTAATGTTGAGAAATCAATGAAAATGTCACTCTTTAGGAGGAAGATACCGCTTGTTTTTAGATGGCCTAAAGGGGCTTCAAGATAAGATATTGCCTTAGGAAGTAAAAACTTTTTTTATTTTAAATGCCTAGAAGATTGGTTTTTATTGGCATTTCCAAGGAATCTCAGCCAGGTATGTCTGATATGATTAATAGAGCTTTCAGTGTAATTCTCTAAACTTTTAATTTTTGATTTATAATTATAAATTGCCATTTACTCTAATATCTGTCTGTTCTTTCTTAACTTTTGAACTAAAGTGCCATTTCTTTTTTGTTTTAAGGATATAAATTCTTTTTTTTTTTTTTTGGTAGTATTTCATAAGTGACTGCTATAACTTATATTTACATATTTTTTGTTTTAAGGATATAAAATTTTTTTTTTTTTTTTTTGGTAGTATTTCATAAGTGACTGCTATAACTTATATTTACATAATAAAGAACGTGTAGATGAGGCATGCTGAAACCTGTGAGAAACCTTTGTTAGACAGAATATTGAATTCCAAGGTATATTCATTAAAGTGAATTTGCTGTCTTAGGGACTGTTTAAAAGTATTTTTCTGGTTTGGGCCTCTTTAGCTTGCTTAAAAAACAAACCTGCCAACTTACCTCAAAACTCATAGAGACTGTATCACAAAATCAAGAGAGTGTATGCCTTGCTCAAACATTTTTTCCCGTTTTATTAGCCATTTTATCATATGACATTCTATCCAGAAATGTCTTCACTGAATAGAAGCATTAATGTTGAGACAGTAATTTCCAGTTTTTGGATCAAATAAATTTATTTGGAACAATTGGGAAAAATTTTAGGTAGCATTCTCATATTTGGTATTTAGGAAAATAAATATAAATGAAATGTATAGTTTGCTCTATTAGGACAGTTTTATTGCTAACTGAAATAATATCCTGACTGATAGCTTTGCTGATATTCTACCTTCAACCCACCCAAATGAAATACGTGTATTTTGGAGGAGGAATCAACTTTGGTGGGTCAGTAGCCCTTATATTTAAAGTATGCCAAAGTCTAGAAAAGTTAGGTATTGTAAATCAGTGTAATAGAAGTTAAATGTGTTTTCTCCCATAAAACCAATGTGAAAACGAAGGGCTTGCATTCCTGACCCAAGTACTTTGGGAGGGTCAGTAGCCCTTATATTTAAAGTATGCCAAAGTCTAGAAAAGTTAGGTATTGTAAATCATTGTAGTAGAAGTTAAATGTGTTTTCTCCCGTAAAACCAATGTGAAAACGAAGGGCTTGCATTCCTGACCCAAGTACTTTGGGACAGGTTTCGTTTTCTTTTGTTTTAAACAATTGAGCGAAGCACAATATTTAATCAGCTATAAATGATATATTTCTGATCCTGTTGGATTGTCTTTAATATATGCATGACTCATTTTAGTACAGAAGCATAATAGTAGTAAGTTGTATGAAACTTTAATATATGTTAACATAATCTTACATATTTCTTAACTGAAGGTGATTCGTGCCTTATTTTCAGTGCAGCAGATCAGAATTTGAAATTACACCATTAAGTTAATAAAATTCAGAATGGCTTCTAGGAGGGGAGATATAGCTATGGTATCTTTGTGAAAAGTTAAGACTTACTGGTATGTGATGTGCCTTTTTAGGTAGATTATTAAGAGATCTGTTTGGCTGCTCTCTTTTCACATTATAAAAACTTACTGTAGAAGACATAGTCATTAATAATCAAGTGGTTGGCATTTCTGCTGTGTTTGAGTTTCTTTCTAGAGCTGACATCCCATCAGCACAAAGAACTTCACCTTGAGCCTTTAAGGTTGTATAAATCATACTGACCTTTAAACTGTGTGAATCAACTCTTAAGGCAATAGATTTTTCATTCATGCATTCCCCCACCCTCCCCCATTTTTCTTGCTATTGCTTTACTGTCAAGTAGCTCAAACTTTGGCTTGATGAGTGACCATACTATACTTATAGACCTTTGGTGAATACATAGCATCAAGTTATTCTAGTGGGACCACAATTCTTGGATATTGACTTATGGTAATAAAGTCCTCCATCCTTTAGAACACTACTCCCTTGCACCCATCAACCATTTACAAATATTCAACAAGTCCTAATGGGATTTGGAATAGAAATATTAGAATGTATTCTTGCAAATGAGTGTGTTTTTTTCAAGTGCATTCTGTGGATGTTGCCTTCAGAATCAGCTTACTAGCTGTAGGAGAAAATTGCCCTCATTAAATTTTAGTCACAGGATACACTTTGGTCTGCTTTTTTCTGTCTGGTCAAACTGCTGGTAAGGCACTGTTTTCTTGAGACAATAGCTAGATCAGAGTGGGGGCTATATGTAGGACAAAATCAAATCAGGCGGGAATAGAAACTAAGATGTGTGGTGTTCAAGGTCTCTGCTGAATGAAGGCGGAGGCTTTTGGGAGTAGACTGAGGCTTTTGTAGTGTTATGGACGAGGATATCTGTGTACAGGAGCAGACTGACAAGATAGAGTGGGTCTGTTTATAGCAATAACTTGAGAGTAATTGACTTAACATAATGAATATTAATTGTGGGACAGCTCATCATTGAAAATGAAAGTACACACAGCTGCATTTGGACATTAATATGTGTCCAAACCTAATTTCCAAGGTGTTTGAGTCTTCTAAATTTAGCTAGCATTTAGTTTGTAACAGATGCAGACTCTTTACCACCACCTCAAACCCCCTCCTCCAGTTTATTCAACTCATTTATTTAAGCAGTTTATTATAAAAATTTCTGTGCAGTCTTAAGTTGAAGTTTCTGAAGAATCTTTTGTTGAAAATCAGTCCAATAATTAAAGGGTTATAGAAATGATGTTGAGGTCTTCAGAAATGATATATTGCAACTTTAGGAGCCAAGAGACAAAAAAAATACTCCCAGCCTACACTTGCAAATCAGAAGCAGCTGCACTAAGGTCAGAGTCCCTGTGTGTCAAGGGGCTGGTTATGTTATCATCAGTCAAGGAAGTCAACTTTATTCCATGTCTCTAGGCATTTGACACTTCTATTGGGCATTATCTCTAGCCTTCTAGGAACAGACATCAGGCAAGAGTGTGGTACAATAAATTCTATTTGTGCAGTCACTAGAAAGTACAGTAGTAATTTGCAAGTTGCACAATAATTATTTATGTATTGTACTCCATTGTTGTATGTGGGCCAGGCTTTGAGTCCATTACTGTGAAACAGCCTGCAGCTACTTTGTTCTTTGAGTTTATTAGCATAGTTGGTTTCTTTGTTGTCTTTCGCTTTTTTGTTTGTTTAAGTTTATGATTTTCATAGTAGTGACATTATGGGATTACTCTTTCCTTGACATTGCTTGTGGGAAAAGTTTGAGTATTATCTGGTGGATTAAGCTTGAATTTTGGACCAAGTTCTACTCCTTACCAACCAATGAAAAGCAACTGTCGTTTAGCCTCTGAGGTGTAGAAAGTTTCTTCCATGACCAAGTCCATGTCTTCCTGGCAGGGACAGCTTGAGCAGTAAACAGACATGCTTCTTGTTTTATTATCACATTAAGAATCATAAGTTTACTCAGGCATTTTATTTTGTTGTTTTTAAAAAAATTACAATTAGTGAAACTCATCATTATAGCAATCTTTATTAAAATAGTGTTAGAAAAGGAAATTCTAGGGATGATTGTACACAATGCTTTGTTTTAATGTTTAATGTAAATTAATGTTTTAGAAAGTGATGTGATTTATTGGATAAGAAAAGTAACTTTAGTTAATGGAGGAAAAAACAATAGTGTAACTGTAGCAATAAGAAAAAAGTGATTTATAAAGAGATCTGTTTTTTGACTAGGGTGAGTATATGAGAGATCTCTAGTGCAGTGGCTGTCAAACTTGAGCAGGCATCAGAATCATCTGGAAGATTTGGGAGAACAGATTGCTGGGGCCTATCCCAGAGTTTTTGATTCAAGAGGATATGAGAGATCTCTAGTGCAGTGGCTGTCAAACTTGAGCAGGCATCAGAATCATCTGGAAGGTTTGGGAGAACAGATTGCTGGGGCCTATCCCAGAGTTTTTGATTCAAGAGCTCTCGGGTAGAGACTGAGAATTGGCATTTTTCACAAGTCTCCCAGGTAATGCTAATATTAC
>NW_007727924.1:182435-183996 GCF_000696425.1 Galeopterus variegatus | reverse complement strand
TCTCGGGTAGAGACTGAGAATTGGCATTTTTCACAAGTCTCCCAGGTAATGCTAATATTACTGATCCAAAGATGAATGCTCTAGGTATAATTAAATTAATGAAGTCTCAGCTAAGAATTGTTTTAAAGAAGTATGGTGCTGCAGAAACGGAAAGAGAGGCAGTTGATGTTTCTTAGGGAGAGTGACAAACTCTTGACAGACTAGGAGAGGGTTGAATTGCAGTTACATTCATTGCTGAACTAATGTGATTAAGGAAAGTATGGTGTAGAACTTAAAAATATTTCTAAATTTGGTTTATTTGGTATTTATGCTATTAGCACTTATGGCTTGTGAAAACCTTTTTTTTTTTTGGTTAACAAGAGCTGTTGCTTTAAAAACGTGCACAGGCTTATATACACTTACTTTACGGTTGGTTTAAACCCATCTGGAGTTTGTTCAATGTAAATTGTTCAACTATTGCTACTAGAAGCTTGGCACCTTCATTCATTTAATGCCACAACCCTGGCGGTGGGGGTGGGGAGGGGTAGTTGAAATTCCTAATTGGGATCTAAAATGCCTGGATAGAAAATACCTATGATCTTTTTGAGAGTAAGCCCTTATTTTATTCGTGCTTGCATTCTTAGTTTTGGCGTGGAATAAATGTGCAATGTTTGTGAAAGGAGTAAGTGAATAACCAATAACACACTTGTTGGAAATAAGTAGGTGGTGTTGGTGATGGTGGGAACCATTCCAGAAGATTAAGCTGTCCCAGGAAATCCACTCATAACTTGAAAAATGTGTATATTAGTTTATTAATATATTTCCTGTTATTTCAATAAGTTTAAGGGAGATAAAAATCCTAATAGAATTAAGTGACATTGAGGTTTTAAATATCAAAACAAATCTCTAGAAAAATATATTTTGATAGCCATAATACATTATCTAAATTAAGCTAGGATTAAAACCATGGAGAGAGAACAAAAGCATCAAATTAAAATATGAAATTTAAGTAAACCATATTTGTAAATGAAGAAACTTCCAAAGTTAAATAATTTGTTTCATCTTAATATTTTAGCAGTTCAAGTTATCCTAATCATATTCTTTTGTGGGGAGAGGGTTTCATTTTTCTTGCTATATTGGTGGTGGTACATATTATCCACATCTTACTGCAGTTCTATATCCACAAAATGGTGGGCGACATCCTTTAGGGAAGAGACTTTTAATATCCCTAACACCTAACTCTTGGTTAGTTAGAAATTTTGGCTAACTGGCACCTTCTTTTTGCCCCCATTTAGTTAAAGTATGCGTAACTGTTGGTAAAATACTCATGTGTTAAGACTGGTGAGAACTTAGCATTTGCAAAATAATTTTTTCATAAAATGCATAATGTGTTAGGTTGGATCTGCACAGCTGTGCTTTTTATTATTTTATGGATAGAAGCATCTGAGGTAGAGAGAACTTACGTAACTTGCTTAAAGTTAGTTACTACAGCTAGGAAATGTTAGAGTAGTAAAGAACATATTAGCTGTCTCTAAATCAGGTTTTTCTGTAAGATTGAACTATTAATGTCGTGTGTTTTTTT
>NW_007727924.1:180219-181505 GCF_000696425.1 Galeopterus variegatus | reverse complement strand
CACTGAGGGTTGCGATCCGTTGCCGGTCACGAAAAAAAGACAAAAAGGGAAAAAAAAAAAAGATTTTTCTTATTATACAAATAAGAATTTTGTTTTTATAGAAAAATGAGAAATTGCAAATAAAAACAAGAAAATAACTTTCGTCTAAGCATACAACACAGAGTGCTGGTCATAAAAGCCATTAATAAATATCTATTGATTGAATGCCAGGAATTAGCTCCCTGACCTCTGAGTAAATTGCTTAAGTTGTCATATTCCATCTGTTAAAAGGGGTGGCTGGCAGGGCTCTTGAGCTACTTATTTCCTTATGTTATGGATTTATGTGACATCAGTGATCTTTCAGGGACTTGGTGAAAGGTGTTAAATAAATCATACCTTTGTTACTATCTCCAAGGAAGAAATTACTTGCTATCTTTAAATATCTTACTGCTCTTTATCATAAGTAGGAAAAAAAAAAAAAAGACTTATTTGTGGTGTTTGATTTGTGTTTATTTGGGGGGGGGTAATGTGTGAGAGCAAATGCATTTATTTATAAATAAGTCATCATTATAAAATATTAAAAACTTCTTCCTGTGATGTCAACTTCTATTGTTTAGTTTCTGCCTTCCCCAACCCCAAACTACAGTCAGATGGATTTAGAGTTTATCTACCAGCATTCTTCATGAAAACAGAATAAAAAGAAAAAAGAATTGATAGAGTAGGAAAACCTTATTCAATTTCTTGGTAATCTTTCTGGATGTTTGTATTTACTCCATGGACATGATATGGGTTATATGTATACCAATTCACATGATCGACTTAGTTCATTAGGTGATATCAATATCATTGTCCAAAAATGTGACTATTTGGTAGAGAAACTAAATTAGACAGTGGTTTTCAACATAGAAAATGAGAACACACAAGGAGAAAAATTTTTATAAAACAAAAAGGTACATGTTGTCCCATGATAAATGTAAATCAGGCTTTTCTCAAGACAGGGTTACAATGCCTCCAAAATATTTACTAACATGTTAAAACATTTTTGTTTTCCTGTTCTTTTAGCCCTGTTTTATACTTCCCACCTTTTCTTATGGCTGAGTTTGTATTTTCATTCTATAAGTGCTATGTGTACAGAGATATATTCATCCATTTAGTTAAATCCCTGTTAGAGTGGGTTGGACCTGGTGGCTGGTCGATTCAAGTCAACAAACAAAAGTACTCTGGAAACATAAATTGCTGGTTTATTCTTTGTAAACTTCCATTTCCTTTTATATAAGTGAATTGGGCTGTAATAGAATTGTACAAAA
>NW_007727924.1:177880-179685 GCF_000696425.1 Galeopterus variegatus | reverse complement strand
TTCATCCATTTAGTTAAATCCCTGTTAGAGTGGGTTGGACCTGGTGGCTGGTCGATTCAAGTCAACAAACAAAAGTACTCTGGAAACATAAATTGCTGGTTTATTCTTTGTAAACTTCCATTTCCTTTTATATAAGTGAATTGGGCTGTAATAGAATTGTACAAAAAATTCACTGGAAGGCTGTTAGCAAAATTTTATATTTCTATTAACATTTGACATTTTACATGTGTTGAATTTATTTTTAAAGTATGATATGATAGGATTTTAATGCATAGTTTTGCAATTAAGGCCCAATAGTTTTATAATACGAGTGGGTCCCTGTAAAGGTTATTTGGGGACTTAGCCCACCTTCTTTCAGTTTTATAATTTATCTTTTGCTACTGACTCAGTGAAAGTCATTACAGTCACACTTTAAGAAGAGGGATTTTTCTTCTGATTTACACCGAATGAGTGAACACTAACTGGCTCTTCAAGTTAGGGTCTTAATTATTCTCTTGTTTGACCTTTGCCTGTAACATTTGGTTTGAGTTGTGTTCTTCTCTTTGACTTCAAGATTCAACTACTGGCAGGAGTCTTATTTAATCTTTCTATTGAGCTATTTCATCTCCTTGAATAGGGCATAAACCTATTCATCAAGCTATCTTTCATATGGGCATGCTGTTCTGGAATACTATTAAGATTGACTGCATTGTGGCAGGGTACATTCTATTTAAAAAGCAATGTAATATGCTTCAATGTGATTAAGAACAAGGGTGCTACAAGTGGAGTGTATAGTAAAATCATACCACTCAAGAGCTTTTTACATAATGTGCTATGCCTAATGTGCAAACAGTTAATTTAATTTCCTATTTTACCTTTTTAAAAGCAGGGTGTTTCTCATAAATTCTGTCAGTATGCTGTGTTGTTTCATTCCTTAATATTAGAGTTGATAATGCTACTATAGCTAAATTGTATCAAGTTCCTGAGGGATGAGATTTGTAGTTTGATTTATACAGGTAAAGCAGGGTGTTTAGCAAATTTAATCTGACTTCATAGTAAGAATGGAAACAAGAAAATGAAATTCTAATTTACAGAAATTTTTTTAGCATGGTGGCAGCCTCTGTTAAAAATTTTAGTATTTATTTAATGGTATAATAAAAATAAAATTCTTCTCTAATGAAGAAAAAACCTTTACCAAAAACATTTAAAACAAGTCAAGTGTGATTCTGAATGTTTGTTTTGTTTTTGTTGTTAGTTTGCTTGGTTTGTCTTAATTTCCTGATTATGTTATAGCGAAGGTGGTGTTGACAAGTGTTTTATCCTTAAAGGAAGATACTGAAAAACAATGCATTTGCCTTCAAAATAGAATAGAAGTAGCACATGTGATTTGTCTTTAGAATAATAGAATTTCATATGTGGAAGCAACCTCTGAATGGAAGCTGGCTTCTTATGTGACAGAGATTGCCCAGGGTAAATGGTTGAAGGGACTCTTCAGAGGTCTGATGGCTGGTTTGTGGTAGAAATGGAGCCATAACCATGTCTCTTGATTGCTTGCTAATTTTTCTTTTACTGCACCACAGGACTCAAACTCAGTTTCCATTTCCATTTTCTACTCATTTGTTTTGTTACAATATTTTAATGTTCTTGCTATATAATATATCACCTTGGAAGCATTATTTATTGCTTTTTCACAATGTGTGCTTGAGCTTTATAGGCTCGAAGGTGAGCTGATTAGTGTGAACTGACTACTAATACTTTTATTGATGAATTGAGCCAAAAGAATTTCAAGTGAAAAATGTTTGCTTTTCTTATATACCCCTGTCAAG
>NW_007727924.1:175219-177100 GCF_000696425.1 Galeopterus variegatus | reverse complement strand
ACCACTCATTAAAATTTTCTTTTCTTCCTCCTTTTGGCAATATCACACCTGCTTCCTTTAAAACAAACTAAAATTAAGCCCAGTGACTGACTCTCTCTTTGCTTCTCCCTGTTTTGTTCCCTTAGCATTTCAATTTGTGAGTACTCACCTGTAATATTGACTATTAGTAGTTTTTGTGTTTGTTTTGATTTCTTTTGTTTATATTTGTGCTGTTTCCCCTGACTAAGTAATTCCTGCATATCAGAGACTATAAGAGGTATCATGCAATTAATACTGTGTTTGGTAATCAGAAGGCATTTTGTAAAATCTGACCTGCAAAGATGGATGAAAGTTGTTCTTTCTCCTCTTACTACATATATAGCCCAAAGACATGCCTGACTTAACAAATCTAACTGAGAGATCTATGTAGCTCATGTTTATAGTCAGGATAAGATAGTACATCACAACTGTGGTTGGTAGGAGCAAGCAAAATAAAAAAAAAAACCCAAGTAGATTTGCTTTAATGATATAGGTACATTTTTATAATGTACAGTGATTTTAGATTTTATTTTAGCATTGACTTACTTTTTTCCACATACTTGTAAAGGATTTTAATACTGTATCTAAAATCTAGGATCAGTCCTGCAATTGTTTAAATTTCATTGTTTGGGGCACATACACTGTTGCTTTTGTAGAATTGCTAAAACACACACAGGATGTAGGGTTTCCTGGAACACAGTTTGAAAACCCTTGCTTTAGAGGGGTGGAGATATTAGATTTTCCCTGGTTTATTTGAGAAGATTGAAAGATTGTCAGGATAAACAGGAAACACATTCTTATATGCGCACTGTGTAAACAGTTGTCATTAGCAGCACTCTTATTCTGTCTTTGTTTTTAATGTCTAGTGGAGCTTAAATCAATTAGGGATACATAGGATAGGTTATCAATATGCCAGACGTCATATGGGGGGGAAAAAGTACACAAAGAAATTTTGTTCTTAACCCTTTCTCTTAATCGTTTGTTCCTAACCCTTAGGAGAGTTTTGGATCCTTCCTTGGAATCTTTTGTTTTTCCTGCTGAAAAGGAAAGGAAGCTACAGTTAATTGAGAAGAGAAAAATTAGATTATCGTCTTTTGTTGGATCATCATCTTTTGGTGTTTCTGCGAAGTAAAGTTGTGGTGGACTCTTAGGCTATTTCTTTTTTTTTTTTTTTTTGAATCAGAAATGTACTCTAATTTTGATTTATTTTATTTGATTATTTTATAACACATTACTATTTCTCTCACTCTAATGTGGTTGATAGCTCTCTTGTGTAAACACCATTTCATTGTCCTCTTCATTTGGAGGAGAATTCTTAAAGGGCCAAAATCAAAAATGGAATCGCATCTTATGTAAGAGAATATTGGTGTAGTGCATTCAAAAATGATTTTTATATATCGTGCACTTATTAAAAGAGAAAATAAACATTTCAGTTGAGAGATATCCTTTTTTTAAAAAATTTTATTTTGTCGATATACATTGTGGTTGATTATTGTTGCCCCTTACCTTAATATGAATATTTGAGTGTATGTTTGAGAAAATTGGAACTTCTGTATATTAATATTTTGAACATCATCACTCTTGTAACTCTTCCTTTCTCTCCTGAATTATGTAGTTTTTTCCTAATAGCACTATTTCCTTCCCTTGAGTAGAGAGCTTTTCACTTGTGATCTTTCCTATTCTGAAATTGCACTTAAACCCCACTGCTTTTCCATGGTTGGCAGTATTTTAAGTGTAGTGCTTCCTTCTGTATTGTGTTCAAGTACTCTGAAATTTCAAGGAGCAGATTTTTTTAAAAAGTCTATCATTTAAAATTAGGTTCTATAGGGGCCGGCCCGGTGGCGCACTGGATAGTGCGCCGCT
>NW_007727924.1:171879-174396 GCF_000696425.1 Galeopterus variegatus | reverse complement strand
AAAAAAAAAAAATTAGGTTCTATAAATTTCTAAAAATTGTGTCTACGTATAAAATCATCATAATGAAGAATCATACATTTTATAAGTATATGTATTATTTTCTTGGGAGTTTGTAGCATTGGGAGAATTTAAGATATGAGAAATGAGTTTATGAAACCACAGTAGCTAAATCTGTGTGGGCATTAGAATGGAAGAGAACAAGTAGGAAATGTTTAAGAAGAGGAAACGGCCTTCTCCTCAATTAGAAAAAAACCAGGTAAGGGGCTATGTATTGTTGGAGGTGAATATAAAGACAGGTTTACTTTAGGTTGTTTAAATATCTTCCTTTGTAAGCCACATAAATAATGTCTTTTTCCTGCCAGGCCAGCACATACCCTGCTCCTTTTTTTCTTTAAGGTCTTAGCTTAAATGTCACCTTCTCAGAAAGGGACTATGATTCTAAAATAAAAAGGAGCTCCCATTTTCCTTGTCATTGCAACCTGTTTTATTTTCACCATAGTACTTACTATTCAGTACTGTTTTATTTTCATGTAGCACTTATTTCTCAATACTTTCTCAATATTTTCTTGTATGCATGTTCTCTTTCTTCCCTCCCCTGACCCTTTACCTCCCAATAGTAAATATAAGTTTAGTAAGTGCAGGGACCATGTCAGTTGTGTTTATTGCTCTATCCCCAGTCCTTAGAACTTGAATTTAGCAGTGAACAGTCTCTGGCTAGATGAGAGCAGAATCTGCTTTATCTTTGTAGCCCTAAGATTATGTAGTGCCTGTTGAATTAATTGATTGAGGCTAATATTATTGAGAAAAATGAGTTAATATTAGTGCAAAAATAGGATAATTGTATAAATGAAAACAATAAATTTCTTTTTTTCCTCTAAATAAAAAGCAGCACCAATCTTAGCAATAGCTGGGCCAAGTGTAATACATGGAAGTCTGGGTAAAACTTTGATGCTAGAGGGCTGTCCCAAGGGTAGTTTACTTCTGCTGCATGCAGAAATCATAAGGTGATTATTTTTGAAAGCGAGACTCTTCAATGGCTTTTTATATGTTTGATTAAAAAATGAAAAATCACAGAGAGGAACTGTATTTCAGATGACTAGCTTTTCCAATATAGTAGTGCACATTGAAATGAAGATGTTCCTGCCAAATATTGGGTGCAGTTTTTAGTTACTTCCCTAGAAGATTGTTTTCTGTGTAACTAATGTTGCTTTTCCAGATGGACTTTCTGAAATATGACTATATTACCCAAGGTTTAACTGGGGAAAAAAAATCATCCTTGGGATAGAAATTTCAATATTTTTCCATTTGAATAACTGTCAGTAAAAGAATTAGGGCTGTCTGTAGGTTGAACTTTCTCTGAAGAAATAGTTTTGTTATTTCCCATCAAATTAGTCTGGAAATATATTTCCACTAGACTAATCATTTGAAGCAATTACATATAGTGAGTTATGTTGAGGGAACTTGGATCAAGTTGCTAGAAATACTGTCAATTTTATTCAAATATACAACCTTGAGAAATTATGTTTAATATTTCCTAGCAATTCATAGTGTTACCTAGTTTTGGGCAATTTCTGTTTTTTGCTGATTCACTTGTTGTATGCTCCTTGAAGAAATGATTGTGAAGGTAGTTCTGTTTTAACATCGCAATTATGCAAGGGTCCTTCAAAAAGTTCATGGAAAAATAGAATTAAAAGAATACACATTTTTCCATGAACTTTTTTTTTTTTCCTTTTTGTCTTTTTTCGTGACCGGCAACGGATCGCAACCCTCAGTGTTGCGCCCGTACCGGACCGGGACCGGCAACGGGATCGCAACCCTCGGTGTTGCGCCCGCACCTCGCTCAGCCAGTGAGCGGCCGGTCTGTATGTGGGATCCGAACCCTTGGCAGCAGCGCCGCCGTGCTCCCAAGCGGCGCACTATAGCAGTGCGCCACCGGGCCGGCCCCTTTCCATGAACTTTTGAGAGGCCCTCATATTCCCTCAAGATGAAATGTATTGACTTAATCTCTGCTACTTGGGCTTGGCTAACTTTAATGACAAAAGTCCTCAGAAAGCTAAAAATGTGCGTATGTTAAAAGAAACCCCCCCCACCCCCGGTGTTATTTGGGTTATTCTGGGTCTATAAAATCCCAGCTTACTAACTATTTGGGTTATTCTGGGTCTATAAAATTCCAACTTACTAACAAATGATGTTCTTTTTTTGTATCATCATGGAAATTTTTGCAATATGGCCAATTTGGCGTCTTGAACACTATTTTAAATCTGGAAGTTTTCTGTAATGTTTCAAAATTAATGATCCTGCTTTTATTTGTGCAATCCATTTTTTTCCCTCCTGGACTTTTGAAGTGAACTTCTATGTGTGTATGGCGTGAGGTTCTCTATACAGGTATAAGCTTTCTTTGTATTCTGTTTTGTTACTTTCAGTGTTTCTGATTCTACTGACTATTTCATTATGCTGAGTTTTACTTTCATAGTGCTTTTGTTTGTACTCTCTGCTTGCCATCCAGGCCTTGTATAC
>NW_007727924.1:170031-171834 GCF_000696425.1 Galeopterus variegatus | reverse complement strand
ATTCTACTGACTATTTCATTATGCTGAGTTTTACTTTCATAGTGCTTTTGTTTGTACTCTCTGCTTGCCATCCAGGCCTTGTATACTTTCTTCTTAACTGCCAGGCTTGCTCCTTTCCTTTCTTTGAAGCTCATGCTAAAGTTATGTTTCATTAATTCAACTCAATTACATAAATAGTGGTCTGGATTCAGGGATGAGAGGAAGCCTGAGACACAGCCTTAGTCCTTGGAAAGCTCAGAATTAAGTGAAAGTGAGAATGGGCTTGATGGTAGCGGATATATTAGGATTAGCTAATATGATACAGTGAGAAGACAGGGGACCCTAGAAGAGGGAAGCTACCATTTTTGTTTTGGAGTATTGGCAGAAGACTCTTTAGAGGAGTTGCTACTTGAATTGTGCCTTGAGTGGAGAATCTGGAGGAGGTAGACAGGTTGTCCACATCTACTCCCCAGCTAACTGTATCTAGTTTGTGTCTTTAAGTTTTTATGAAAGTTAGAAAGTTATCTTGTGTGGCTACAGTTGCGTAGGAAACAATTAGGTTTTTAGAATTACATTTGAATTAAAAAAGCAACAAGATCAAGACAACCCAACAAAACAACTCAAAATTTTCCTGATGTTATCTTTAATCCTTTCTCAGGGAAATGGAAGAAGTAATGAAATACCAAGGGAGAAAATGGTTTTTGTTGTCATTTAGAAAAAAATCAGTGTTTTGAAATGGGCAGAATAGAAGCAATGGTAAATCTTTTTTTGTGTGTGTGCTTATAAAAATCAAAACAAAATCCAATTGTTGATTTTTGTTCTTTTCAAAATGTCAGGAGTGTAAAGGCTTATGCCATATTTAGTGGTAGTGTGGTGAGCTATCTCCTGGTGCTGAGACTTCTAGATGCTGGCTGTAGACTTCCAGACACTTGTGCAAAACTGTTCAGGACAGCGAGATGGGCTGTGCAGGACCCTGTTTCCCCATTCCTGGGGGCCGTGGTGTGGTGGAACTGAAGCGGAAAAGGAAGAAGTCCAAAATGGTCAAGCTGGAAGGGACATTTGGCACAAAGCAATGGTTATAACCAGTCTATATATAGTGTTTGTTGTGTTTCCTTCCTGAAGGGCACAGTAAATAAAGTAAAACCAATAATTATCAATGGGCAACTGGGCCATGTCCTTAACAAAAGTATTCAGATAGGCATAAATCATAGTGTCTAAGCAAACAGACTGGAGAGAAGCTTGGAGAGGAATCTACCAGCTATTTTCTGAGGACTAGGGGAAAAAAAAAAAAGCATTGGCATGTGATATTGCTAAAGCTTAAATGAAGGTCTTATGGATTTGGCCGAAGATTTTTTTTTTCTGTGCCAAAAACTGGGCCCTATTCATTAATTAAATTTATTATCATGTATATGTAATTTATTATATAAACATCAATTCATTTATTCATCTAAACAGTGTTTATTTCTCTGTACCAAGCATAGCTGTTTTTCAAACCTTTTTCTTCTAAAGGAAAATATTAAAAATTTAAATAAGTAAAGATTTACTTATAATAAGCAAGGATTTGACTTATTCTGGGTTAACCAAATCATGTCCTTTTTTCTTTGCATGTGTTTTTCCTCCTCGTGTTCATTTTTTTCAACTTAAAAATTAAATAGGTTAATGATTATATATAGTTAGTATTATACTATGTGTGATATATTTGGATCTGTATTGTATCTATTATTTTGAAAAGCTATTTTAGAGAAAAAAAGCCCAACTACTCATTTTTTAGAAAAACTTTGGTCTGTTCCTCTCAGGCATGAATTTTGGGTATTGTGTCCTGAT
>NW_007727924.1:168369-169162 GCF_000696425.1 Galeopterus variegatus | reverse complement strand
TGGCTGAGTGAGGTGCGGGCGCAACACTGAGGGTTGTGATCCCGTTGCCGGTCCCGGTCCGTTATGGGCATGACACTGAGGGTTGCGATCCCTTGCTGGTCACGAAAAAAAGACAAAAAGGAAAAAAAAAATTAAATAGGTTAATGATTATATATAGTTAGTATTATACTATGTGTGATATATTTGGATCTGTATTGTACCTATTATTTTGAAAAGCTATTTTAGAGAAAAAAAGCCCAACTACTCGTTTTTTAGAAAAACTTTGGTCTGTTCCTCTCAGGCATGAATTTTGGGTATTGTGTCCTGATAGACCTATGTAACACATATGATTATAGTCGTATCTCACTTAACGACGGTGATCTGTTAGGATACATGCATCATTAAGCAATTTTGTTGATGTACTAACATCATAGAATGTACTCACACAAACCTAGATGGTATAATCTACTACACCCTAGGCTATGTGGTATAGCCTATTGCTCCTAGCCTACCAGCCTGAACAGCATGTTACTGTACCAAATGCTGTAGGCAATTGTAATACATTGGTAAGTATTTTTGTATCTAAACACATCTAAACATAGAAAAGGTACAGTAAAAACGTGGTATAAAAGATAAAAAATGGTACACCTGTCTAGAGCATGAATGGAGCTTGCAGGACTGGAAGCTGCTCTGAGTGAGTCAGTGAGTGAGTGGTGAGTGAATATGAAGGCCTAGGACATTACTGTACACGACTGTACACTTCAGAAACACTGTACTTGTAGGCTACACTAAATTTATAAAAACTAAAGAAATA
>NW_007727924.1:159110-167720 GCF_000696425.1 Galeopterus variegatus | reverse complement strand
TGTACACTTCAGAAACACTGTACTTGTAGGCTACACTAAATTTATAAAAACTAAAGAAATAAAGTAATTGTGCTACGACATTATGACTATTAGGTCGTATGAGAACCCTTTCGGCCGCGCCCCATCATGGCACTGGCTACCCTTCGCTTCCGCTTTCTCCTTCCCGCTGGCGCAACAATTCCTTCCCGCTGGTGCGAATCACACACCAATCAGAACAGGCTCCCTACTCCTGGCCCCTTAGCAACGCAATCCATCCAATCCCCGAACGCCCTGTGTCCTCAGCAAACCTATCAGCTCTTTTCTAACCCTATAAAAGCAGATGTGCCCGCTGAATAAAAAAACCTTCTCCGGCGAGCTGCCTTGCATTTGTGTCTCATCCTTTAACTGGTGCTGAATTTTATTCCTTTCAATGACCAGCTATGATGTCACTAGGCGATAGGATTTTTTCAGCTTTGTTATAATCTTATGGGACCACCATCATATATGCACTGTGTCATTAACCTGAAAGTTCTTATGCAGCACATGACTGTACTTGGACAGAGAGAGTTTTGAAAATATCTCCCAGTTAGCCTTGGAGTACATGGGTAGTAATGTGTGGAAGGAGAGGAGAGTCATTATTTATGTTAGTTTAGAATGTCAGTTTCAAAATATCCTTAGAGATGATCTGGCCCAATTGGTTAACTCAATTTCTTAAAATGTGGTACTGTTCAAATTAAAACCAGTTCCTCATTGGACACTCAGCTTTCAAGAGAAGACTCCTCTGTGGCACCACTTTCTGTCACCTGTACCAATTTTTTAGAGTTTATGTTGACTGTAGGGAGTTTGGAGAAGAATTTGATTGTCTAATGTCAACTCATCACTGCTCTTGGGAAAGCAACTTCTTCGGCAGTCGTAAATCAGCAAAGAGTAGTGTAAATCTTTAAAATGTTCGATTCAACAGGCATTTGTTGAGTACCTATTATTTAGCTCAATGTTAGTGCTAGGAGTTATAGATATGAATAATGACGTGGTTGCTGACCTCAAGGATCTCAGTCTAGTAGAGGGACCAAGAGGTAAATGAATTATCTGCCAACCTGTGAAATGCAACAAGAGAAGTGTGGAAGAGGAACAAGGGAGATGTTCCGAATGAGCTAACATCTGGGCTGGATTTTGAAAGAGGAATAAGTTTCCAATGATTTCTACTAAATTAATATGCATAGTTTAAAGAATGAATATTCATCCTCACAATTTATTGTCACCTAAGAAATTTGATGACTTTCTGAAGGTGAATATCCTGTTAATACCTTCTGAAAATTGGCCTTTTATTACATAGATCTTAGGCATTATCTGATTATTGAACAATCAAGAGGAAGAATGAGTTGAAGGGTTTAGGATGCTTAGATCTCGCAAAGTTGACACAGTGGCTGTGATCACAGAGAAGGACTCTCAATGAAGAAGTGTTTCTGGCAGATGGTGATGCCTACTAAACATGATTCTACTAGTTTAAAAATAATTGCTGTATGTCTAATGAACTTTCCCTACTGGCTAAAATGTTTCTTAGTTTTAACTTCTGTTTCTTTTTTAGAACTAACTTAGAAACTTATGATAATGATTCTGATTATAAGATACCTGAATAAATAAATAAACAACTTCTCCCAATTTGACTTTCTTCAGATTGTAACTGTAAGTTTGTATTCAATTTGCTGCTGATTTTCTGGCATGTTTATTATGTATCAAGATTTTCTGTTTGCTTCTAGTTAAGAACTCAGGGCGGCTTTACAGACTTTATTCATTGTTACTGATGAAAATATTGCATTTTAAAATAATTGAGATATAAGTCGGTAAGCAGTTTCTTATAAAACCAGACATCTATAGAATATTAATACGTAGCAGATCATTTCCTTTATGGAGTGGAAAAAAATCCAAGACCTTCAACTATAAGATGTGCTCACTAACAGCTGTTTTCTATAATAGGAACAATTTGCATGCAGAATAGAGAAAATGAATTATACAAAAGGGTGTATAGAGGAACAGCTATAACTCCTCTGGCATGTGCAGCAGCCCACAGAATAAACTTCCTTCAAATGACATTGGCATGATTAATCCCAAGCAACCTGGATACTGAAACTACTATTCTGAAAAGGGACTCTGCAGCCTGGAAGTTTCATGCGCATAATACTAGCTTCTAGGTTGGGTGGGGTGGGGGCTGCTCAGTGCATTTCCTGGCATCTCCCCCAACCCTTCCCATGCTCAGGGTATTTGAGTATTTAAGGCAGGTTGGTAGGTGGTCAGTGGATACAAAATTAAAGCCGTTCTTTTGCTTTTCCATTTTATTTTTTAGAAAAAGTTATAAGGAGGTCAAGTGAGATGCCTCATTCCTGATTTACTTCTTCTGATTTCAGTTTGCGGTAATTTTCCTAAGATGGCTAAAGTGAGACTGTCCAGCATTAAAATCCTGTCTTCAGTATACCTCTTTGTAACCATATTTGAACTTGTGGGACATCTAGCCAGTTTTCATGTCCATTATCAATGTCATTTAATGTAATAAAAATGCCTCATGCTTGCATTCCCCCACATGTAGTCTCCTGGCATGAGGAGATGATGTTTCCACTCTTTAAAGGGTAAGGAAATGGAGGTCCTCTAGAGAATCCTCAGTCCAGGGCTGTGGACCTGAGTCTTCTGATCCAAATGTGGAGCTTTCTACTTACCGCCTCCTTTTTATTTTCATCCAAAAAGGATACATGGTGATCGGATATTTTATGGTTAGATTTCCTGCCTCACTTGGGTTGTTTATTGAGACCTTATGTGTGCCAGGCCCTGTGATGTATCTTTTACGTACATACATCACTGTCTTGGTCTGTTCAGGCTGCTATAACAAAGTACCAGAGAGTGGGTGGCTTATAGACAACAGAAATTTATTTCTCATTGTTCTGGAGGCTGGAAAGTCCAAGATCAGGGTGCCAGCATGATTGGGTTCTGGTGATGGCCCTCTTTGGGGTTGCAGAATATGGTCTTCTCACCATGTTCTCACATGGTGGAAGTAGTGAGAGAGCTCTCTGGGGCCTCTTTTATAAGGGTATTAATCCCATTCATGAAGTTTCCATCCCCATGACCTATTCACCTCCCAAATGCCCCACCTCCTAATACCATCACAACTAGGGGTTAGGATATTTCAACATATGGACACAAACATTCAGTCCATAGCAGTCACCCTGTTTAATCTTCCCACTGACTGAAGGAGAAACCCAAGGTTCAGAGAGGTGAAATAACTTTGCAAAGGTAGCCTGCCTAGTCTGACGTGGACCATGGATTGGCATCCAGGTGTGCTGGTTGCTGTAGCTAGAGCCCTGGACTCTCTCTGTCTTCCTGAGGTAAATGTTCTTTCTGTCCTTGAGTGAAAGGAAGCTAGCAGATGAGATTCTTGAATATATGGTCCTAAGGAACTCTGTTGAGTGTCGAAGCAGAGATTCAGGCAGTTAATGCTTTGGGAGAGTAAAAGAAGAGATGATAGTACTTTGTGGTCTAGAAAGGCCTTGTGAAAAAATTGGGATTTGAATTAGCAGTGGATACTAAGAGTAGCCTCAAGGTATGATGGAAGTAGTAGCAGGAGGACCAGGTACAGGTGGAAAATGCTGGGCACGTTTGGGGGGAATTGATGCATTTGAATGAAGCTCAGAGGTTTTGGTAGGTGACAAAGGAAGGCAGGCTGGAAAGGTAAGGTGGAGCTGCCGAAGGGGACTTGGTGTACCAGAGTATGTGACATTGACATTCAGCATATGCTTTTTTACTTTGTGGGTACTACCAAAATGCAGTCTTAACCAGAATAAGTTGGTTTGTGATTGATTTTGGTTTAATGGAAATTTTGGTGTAATGAAATCCTGTTCAGCTTCTTGGGATCTCTCATTCCCCAAGAACTTGCCTAATAGTCTTGTTTGTTTCTTATATATTCTTATGATATGATTAGATTTTAAGTGTTTGCATGTATAACAACATTTCAATCAGCAATCTTTTTGGGGGGAGATGGTATGTGTGTGTGGTGAGTCTTAATGTTCAAGGTTTGGGATTTTCTAAGGAAAGAAAGTGGCATAGAAATTAGGACATCTCAGATGAGTGAGGGGTCCTAATTGTGATAGGACCCCTAATTGTGTCAAAGACTAGATATAAATAATACTTTTTTAGGAAATTTATAGTTCTTTTCTAGCTTTGGGTCATAAGGAGCTATCCTCTGTTTCCCTAAAGTTTTATGGCAGGGTGATAACAACTGAAGTCCATTCATTAATGATCATGATCCACTGTGATGAACTATCTTCCATGAAGATTTGAATAAATAATTTACATATTTGCTTTACCTAGGAAAAATTATTGGTAATGATTCTGGTGAAGAAATATAAGGATAAATCAAAAACACATCTAGGGATGGCAAGGGACTAGATAGTATCTAGATAGTAAAATGGGATTTTTTTTTCTTTTAAAAAAGAAAGGAAGAATTTTTTTTTTGTCTGTTATTCTCATCTTACTTGTTTTCTTTTTTAATGTTGCAGTGTGCAAAGATCCACCTTACAAAGTAGAAGAATCTGGGTATGCTGGTTTCATTTTGCCAATTGAGGTTTATTTTAAAAACAAGGTATGTAAACTTTACCCATTAATCTTTCAGTAAAAGATTCTTCATTAATCAATTGATATTTAAAATAACTTTGACTCATAGGCCCTTCTATCACTAGATGATTTTAAAATAAAAATTAAATTTGTCTTCGAGGAAGTGGCTAGAAAAAGATAATTTCAACTATATATATGAAACCTATTAAATGTTCCTTTTAATAGAAGAGTGATTGCCATTTTAAAAGCGATTAATATGTATTTGTAAAATAGAAAAGAGAAATTATGGTTTTTCAGTGAAATGCTCCTTTTCTCACTTTCACGTTTCTAGAATTTTTGAGGCTTGCAAAGAATAATCTCATTTTATCGTTAGCTGATACACACATGACACATATATATGGTTATTTCAACTTGAGATGTTATGGATTCTGTTGGATTTAAAAGTTTTCAACAGTACCTGTGTGGCAGAGCATACAGGCTATCTAACGTTGGACAAATTGCTCAACCTCTGTGGGACTTACTTTCCTTATTTACAAAATGTGGAGGCAAGAGTACCTACCTCATGAGGTAGTTAGAAGGATTCAATAAAATAATAATAATAAAATAAATCTGTGTGAAGTATTTAGAACAGTGCCTCATATATAAATAAGCACTATGTGAATGCTACGTATTATTTGCAGTCACGCTGTTCCTTCATTTTCCTCCAAAGGTATCATAATTTCTAAAACTTGCCCAAAAGTGAGACAATTCACTTTTTTAAAAAAGGAACTGAGCAAATAGAATGTCATGTTATCCAAGCCAGTGCTCCATGGAATATGGTCCTTGGGACAACATCATCACCTAAGAGCAGCTTAGAAATGAGATTCTCAGACCCCACCCAGATTGACTGAGTCAGACTCTCTGGGGACGGGTCTAGGAATCTGCATATTTACTACTCTTTCAGGTGATTCCGATGCTCAATAAAGTATGAGAACCACTGATAAACCACCATTTTATGTGCAGTGCTTTCCTTGGAACAGTGTCCCACTGGCTTAGCCTATAGAAGGCTCAGCCTTCAATTCAACAAAGATCTCCTTATGATTAAGAGATAATTCATTTTTAATTAAGCTATAGTAAAACTATCCTGTAAAGTGAAATGTATGGATGATAGGATAGATTCTATGTTTCATATTTATGTTCCTTTCTGAGCCTATCTCCTCATTCCTGCTGTATATCTCCCACAAAAACCTGCTACCCCATTAATTGGCGTTTTCTCATATTTATATTTTTGAGGTATATTTGACAGTAACTTAATTTCTGCATAGTTTACTTTGTCCTTGACAGTGTGCCGAACCTTTACACATATTATTTCTTTTAGTATATTTATAAGAACTTTCGAGAGGTAAGTACTATTATTCCTACTTTACAAGAAAGGAAACTGTGTTGTGGAAAAATTGAGTAGTTTGTCCAAGACCTCACACAAAATGTCAAAACCAGATTCTTGATCTAGATCTTTCTCTCAATTGTCTGTACTCCTAACTTTTGTGCCTTAGAAGCAATGACTCTTTGCTAGAATAATGATTATCTTTCTTGGTGGTAATACTGCTGCATCATTCTCATGTTTTTCATCAAATCAGAATTTGTTGGGTTGCTCATGTGATGCCTGTACATTGATATACTGATTTGGTTTTTTTCCTCATTTCAAGCTGGATTTCCCTTAAGAAAATAGCTTTTGGCTTTTTTCTTTTTCTTTAAAAAAAAAACAACTGAGATATAATTCATATATCATAAAATTCACCCTTTTGAAGTATACAACACAGAGGTTTTTAGTATATTCACAGTATTGTGCAACCATTATTACCATTATCAAATTTCAGGACATTTTTATCACCCCACAAAGAAATACTGTACCCATGAGCAATCACACCTCATTCTATCCCCCAGTCCCTGGCAACCATTAACCTACTTTCTTTCCTTATGGACTTTCATATTTTGGCCATTTTATACAAATGAAATCATACAGTATGTGACCTTTTGTGTCTGGCTTCTTTCAGGTCGTATAAAGATTCATCCATGTTATAGATTTATCGACACTTATTCTTTTTATAACTGAATAATATTCCATTATATAGATAAACCACATTTGGTTTATTTATTCGTAAGTTGATGGACATTTGACTTGTTTCCACTTTTTGACTATTATGAATAATGCTGTTATGAACATTTATTTTCAAGTTTTTTTGTGGAAATGTGTTTCCAAATCTCCTGGGTATATATCTAAATGGAATTGTTCAGTCATATGGTAACTCTGTGTTTAACATTTTGAGGAACTGCTAAACTGTTTTCTAAAATGACCGTACCATTTTACATTGCTACCGGCAATGTATGAAGGTTCTAATTTTTCCAACACTTGTTACTTTGCAGTCATCCTAGTGGGTGTCAGGTGGTATCTCATTTTAGATTTGATTTGCATTTCTCTGGTGACTTATGATGTTGAGCATCATTTCATATACTTATTGTTCATTTGTATATTTTCTTTGGAGAAATGACTATTCAGATCCTTTGTGCATTTTTTGATGTAATTTTAACTTAAGTGATCGTGTTTATGAGGAGAAATACAGAGCCCGTCTCCTTTTAATATCTTAGAAGTTTAATTAACAAAGATCACATAGTGCTTTTCTTCCCTCTTGTCACATCCTCATGTCCAATGTTTTAATTTCTTCTTGAGATTGGGCTGTACCGTAGGAAAAAAATCTAGGCCTTCAAGCCTGAAAAGGTCTTGTCTCAAAGACATTAGGGGATAAACAATTATGATCTCTTATGGGTGGACCATAATGGTTATGGTTATAACACTCTCTTCTCGTCACGTAAGTTAATTTGACATTGAATTGGCTTCAGTTTGTAAATAATGCTGTAGTGAAGTATCTTCTCTTCTTCCTTGTTTTTAACTTTTCTGGGCATTTTTAGAAGTTCTTAATTGAATAGAGAAATCTGTTTTCTGAATTGTCCAGATTTTTGCTTTATGGAAATAACTGGAATCTCCCCCTACACCAGATTTAAAGAGAGAACAAATGGAGGATAAAGAGGCAGCAAGTACCATTCCTGACCCCCCAGCCCCCAACACACCCATATTTAGTTGTCTCGAAATTCATGGAACAGAGTAAGAAGCAAGATGTAATGAAGGCACTTTGGGTAGTTGTTCTTATGACTGTAAGACATATTATTTACTTTGTGAGGGATTTTAGTTTCTTCAGATACTAAGGAAGAAAGAGGCACATGAGATAGAAAGCAGTTCTTTCTTTGGGACCATTATAATGTAGATACGCTGAACACTAAGTAGATTTTCTGTTTAACATGTGGATTAGTTTATTTCCATTTCTTATTTCTATTCTGTTATAGATTTTCTTTAAGATTTTATACTTTATAATGATTGTTATTTTCACATGTGCACAATTAGACATATTTTTCACTGCTTGTGATATGAAAAAGTAGGGTACACCTAATTGGTCCTATGTAGAGATGCGGATCAATAAATAGTGATTTAATATATAGAATGCTGTATGGTACTTAGTATAGCAACATGAAGAAGTCTCAAAAAATGATGACTGAAAAGTTGCAGAACAGTGAGTGTGTGTGTGTATATATATATATGGTTATGATATCACTTATGTATGTTTTTTATAAACCACTGAAATGAGTAAGTGGTGTTATGGAAACACACATATATAGTATAAGAGCATGTGTTGGAATACAACACAGGAACTTAAGGGCATTGATTATTGGGGAAGAAGGAAAGGAGAAGCTGATATGTATGACATTTTATTTCTTTAAAGGAGAAGGTAAAGCAAATTTGGTGGAAGTGTTAGTATATGTTTAGTATCACTGGAGGTTATGTGGATATAATATTTTAAGTACTTTTCTATATATTATTTTTTATTTAAAATATTACTTTGTTACCTCTTTTAATTTATATTAGAGTGTCTTAGAAACCAGATTTTTCCTATATTCCAGTTTGGATCATTGAGCTGGATACAGTTATTTCCTTTTTTTTTTTTT
>NW_007727924.1:156942-158292 GCF_000696425.1 Galeopterus variegatus | reverse complement strand
TTTTTTTTTTTTTAATTTAAATTTAAATTTTATCATGGTAAGATCACTTAACACGAGTCTATCCTCTTAAATTTTAAGTGTACAGTAGGTTATTGACTGTAGGTACAGTGTTATACAGTAGATCTCTGGAGCTTATTCATCTTATTTAACCGAAACTTAATGCCTATTGATTAATAACTCCCCATTTCCCCCCCTTGCCTCAGCCCCTGATAACCACCATTCAAGGATTTGATTTTATGAATTTGACTATTTTAGGTACCTCATATAAGTGGAATCGTGCATGCTTGTCTTTCTGTGTCTGGCTTATTTCACTTAGCATAATGTCTTCGAGGTCCAGCTGGATATGTATTATTGTTTCTCTTCCTAATAGAATGATCCACTGGTAAAAATTTAATAGGTCTATGCTGTTGCTCCAGAATGTTTCTTTTATTTCTTTTGAGTATTTATTGTTTTATTTATCCCTGGAGTTTACTTAACTCTGTCTTAAAGAATGAACATCCATTTTAGTAATGTTTTATGAAAAAGTATCGTTCAGAGTTTTCATAGGAGTTGAGAGGAAGCAGCCAACAGAATTTCATGTGATACTGGAAGAGTCCTAATACTGCATATTAAGGATATCATCCTATCCTTGGTCTCATCCCGGTCTTTGTGCTTTCCCTGCTTCTGTAATAAGCTTGTCTTCAGTTTTGCTTATTTATTTGAGCTGTCAGAGTCAAGAAGGATTGTAGAGTGTTAGTACTTCTCTTGAGTTGGTGTGTGTTTATTCTGTCTTATTTTGTATTTGTGCTCAACAAAGCAAGGCTATCTGTGAGAGTCGTGTGTTTCAGAAACTCTAAACCAATAAGCATACTGAAACATTATCGATTGTGGCACTTTAGGTTTGAAAGGATCTGATGCATCTCTCTTTCAGTCTGCTCTCAGAAAAAGCGCATGAGTAAATGTCAAGGACTGAAGCTTCTGCAGAGTGAGAGGGGTAATTTGATGTTGCTAGAAACAGATTTCCACCTCTAGGAAATGTACTAGCTTTATATATAGAACAAATATACAGTTTCTTGTTTGAACTTTGAAGAAAAATCTTTTCTGAAGAGCATAGATTATGGATGTTTGACCTTTAAGAGAAAATATTCAGTTGACCAGAACACAAGTTTTTCCTTACATTAAAAAAAATCATTAAAAGAAAACTGTACTCAGGATTCATAGAAAAAGAGTCACTTTCTGCAGTGTTTTATCGAAAACTGATTTTTTTTGGTTTGTTTTAAACTGTTGCGGACTATGAAATGGTATTATTACCTCATTCTTTTTATGTAGGTAATTAATTGTATTTCTCAATATATTTTTCTCTTTAAAAAA